>NW_026944099.1:118590-146060 GCF_033296635.1 Dichotomopilus funicola | reverse complement strand
CATAATCGTTGTGCTTACGTAACTGCCACGGACCCGTGGATCTAGTGGGCGCCACTCCAGCCCCCAGAATTATGTAAGCAATCTTCAACCAAACTGTCAGTTCAAGACTAATTTTGGCTTAGGCAGCCCGGCTTTATGCACAAAATTTTAGTGTTCCAATCCGAGTCTCCAAATCCAGAGCCAAGTCTCATGCGTTCATTCTCTCGTGGCACACGAGGCTGCAGACGAGGCCGGGCATCAACGGCCACTTCTCAGCCTTCGGTTTCATCACCCTCGTCTTCGGGCATTGGCATCCAATTTTCGGGGAACCAAGTCGTCGGCGTTCGTTCCTCATGTCCGGGTTGACGACAACCCACGATCCCACCGCCCGACGAGCATGATGTCAGGCCTGCGAACCGCCAATCCGGGACGTTGCTCGCTATCGGTTCCGGCGAGTCTGGTTCGCTGATGCACCCCGGCTCCAAAGGCCCCGGCAGCAAGATCCCCCGACCACGTCACTCGCGCGCTGGGCCATGCGGCCATTGCATGCACCTTCGAAGCAACTTCCCTGACCTCGACGCATGCGCTGGCCGGGAACGAATACCATTTCGACACATCGGTACTATCGCCTCGATGTGCGAATGTGTGTGTGGGGGATGTGGGATCCAAATCGCGTTTTGTTTGAGGTTCTTTGGCTGTGCTTCGGGTGAGTCTGTTCCGTTGCCCTGGAAAACATCCCGGCATGGGGTTTTTATCAACCCCGGCTCGATTGGGCAAACCGGCGCCGCACGCCATGGTTTGACCGCCACGTTGCCGAGCCGATGGGTTGGACCCAGCCGCAGGGATTGGGGATGGACGAGGGGAAAAAATGAAAGGCAGGAAGACGAAAAAAAAAATCAACGCTGGCATTGATGCCGACAGGCAGACGGGGATCTCAGCACTGGCCGGCCGAGGTTGGTTCCTACTTAAGGCCATCGCCGCCGTGCTCTCACCCAGCCCCCCGGGTCCCCTTCCCTCCCGTTCCCGAAATCTGAGACATCATGCCAACATCATGATTCGATTTAACATCACAATTCTTACCCTAGTCTGGGCGTTACTCCAGCCCCACATTGGTTCATGGACAGGTCTAACGGTCCCCGGGGCACACGCTTGGCCGACGCCGAAGAACTGGCTCCCGCACTTCAAGAGCCAACGGCCTCATCATGACTTCGCCAAGCGGAACTTCAACACCATCTCCAGCATCTACAACCTCACGGTCTACCCTAACCAACTTCCGATCTTCCAGTACGGCGGTGCCGGTGTCCCCGACGGTCTCTTCAGCCACAAAGTCGTAGGCCGGGTCGATCCTGTTGGCAACTTCACCGATTTTGAGGGCTCGATCGAGTATTTCTTCGCCCTCGCCCCGCTTCCCCAGGGCAACGCAGCGAAGGCCGCCATCACGAGCTACCAGATCACCGAGTTCAGCTCGCAGTGCCCAGGTGTCGCTGCGTCTGTGGTCTACCTGCACTGCAGCGTGGTAAACCCGGGCGCTCCCGATCACGGCAAGCCGCTACCGCCGCTGAAGCAGGTCGCCTTCTGGAAATTCGACCACAAGGGTGCGGTGCTCAAATACGACGCATGGATCCCGAACCTCAACAGCTGGGTGAAGTCCACCACGGGTCTAAATGCCGACAACGCGCAATTCCGTGCCGCCAGCATCGAGCAGATCTGTGGGGCAACCCAGTTGCGCTGCCAGGGCAACAACACGCAATGGAACAGTACTGAGGAATGCGTGGCGACGCTCTCGCAGAAGGACTACGGGTCGTACGACGAGGCGTGGGGGGACAATATTGTCTGCCGGAGTATCCACGTGGTGCTGACCCAAGTTCGGCCCGATGTAGGTTTTGATCTGCATGAAACCGAGAAGACAAACAAATGGCGCAGAACTGACCAAAGCAAACAGGACCATTGCCCTCATGTTGGCCCAACAGGCGGCGGGAAATGTGTCAATATTGACTACCCGACCAACTATTTTTCCGACAAGCAGCTATACCAGCAGCCCACCGGACACACATTTATGTGCGATGACCACGACCACTGAAATGACTGATGATGACGAAAAACGGCGCGCGACAAGATGTTTCCCGATTGTTTGGCTTTTGTTTTTTATGACTGTTTGGATTTATGGATTTTTGGCTTTTCTTACGCCATCAACGACCGATACGACATACCTACTGGAAATCATGATAACTTAATGTGTAGAAGCAGATAGAGCGGAGGTGCAAATCACTCCTTTATTGTTAATTAGTAGATTAGAGCTTACGACGAGACGAGTCATGACAGACTGGGGCGGGCGGCATCAATCGAATTAGCGTTTATTTCTCTTCTCATTTGAGCAGCCTTCCTATTCTCCTTGACTAATGCTTGGGCTTTGAGTTCATATTCCCTGCAACATGTACTAACATTGGATGCCGTCGTTTCATGATCAATCCACTCCAGGTCACGCAACCCGTTCAGCCTAAAATGTCGAGGGTTATCGCGCTTCAAACGCACTATATTTCGTCAAGAAGTTAAATGACTGATGTAGAAAGCCGCGTTTGTGAGTAAGAGCGTCACAAGACCCCAGATGTTATCTTGTTTGGCCATGATTGAGATAATCAAGTTAATTAACAACACACAAACAACATCACACAGTCATCTGGGTCTAAGAATGACAAGAAATTCGGCCCGCTTCACCCTTGCCCTCTCCAGGAGCGTGTACAAATACTCTTCGGCTGCTTCTGAATCGCCATCATAGAGTCTTGTCTTCTTTTCTTTCTGGTGATACCCGGTCTTACCTGCGAGATTGGAGAACGATGAAAATCAGCACAAGGGGATGGGAAGAAAGATATCCCTTTTCTTATATCATTTCTTGAGTCTAATAATTGCCACCTTGGACCATCTCCGGAACAACAGCGATAGAACCCAAAAGTAGCCAACTTGACCAGCACGATGATCTCAACCTACTTTCTTCCACTCCAGATCCCCCATCTTTCACACAAGTCTCTGGCTTACAATTCATTGTTCTATCCTTGGAGTCCTGGAGACTCTATTTTTGGTACACTCGGATACAGCGCCATCCAAAGACAAGGCCAACTTCAACAAAGGCTTTTTATGTCTCGACTTCACTCTTTGGTCCTTGAACACAAGGCGATGAATTCTGGAGTCGTCGTGTATTCATTGTTCACCACTCTGTGTATTGTTCGTGTCCTTTATCACCTCCCACCAGAACACTACGAATAAATACGCTGTCTAAACCCCATTCTCTTGAAAAAATGGCTCTGGGGTTTTTTCTTTTCGTCTTAACACAACTGCACCCCTCAACGCCGCACAGGTCTCGCTCACCCAAGCTGTGCTCTCGTTTCCTCTTCAGGTTTGTTTTTACTATAGATTGGCACAAACCACACCAGCAAAACAAACCATCCGCAATCAACTAAACAAGCTCGGGCGTGAAAATGTGCATCCGGCTCATATTCATCTGCCCTCGGTGCTTCTTCCGCTCCGGCCACTGGCGCATCGAGCGGTTCGAAAGCCACGGCAATAACTGCGCGATTATCCAGAAATTCCAAAAGCTTATGGAGCCGGATCACTTTAAGAGATGGTCATGCGTAAATAAGGAGTGCGGCTACAGCGAGGATGGGAAAGAGAAGATTGCCCAGAAGATTGTTGAGGTAGAAGTGGATCAGATGATTCGGCAAACTCGGCGTGATACGGGTGAGTCTATTAGTTTTTTTTTCCCCTCCTTTTTGTTGTGACCGTTCTTATTCCCCCCCCCCCGCTCTTTTTTCCGTTGTTTTGTCCCAGCCCTCTCTTTACATGCCGTTACTAACTATCCACGCTTTGAATTAGCCAATACCATCATGAACAGGCCAGAGGAAAACCCGGACTTCGAGGAATTCGAGCGTGAATCGACAGTGCCTCTTTCGGGGGATGATGAGTCTGGTCAGAGCGGTGGCATCGACGAGGACGAAGAGATGGCCGATGCCGATCCGGAGGAAGAAGAAGACGAGGAAGAAGAAGAGGAAGAAGAAGAAGGAGAAGTTGAGGACTTTGTCACCCATAGGGACAGACTTGTGGCCGAAATTGCATTGCGAGGTCAAGCGGATGTACCAACTCGGTGGCCCCGGTGGTTTGAAGAGGAAGATGAGCTGCTGACGCTTCTGCGTCAGCATGGGACCCCAATTAACGTGATCCCGGTACGTTATTCCTGGCCTTTCCTTGTATTTACCTCCCCCCCTCTTCCTTTGCTGTTTCGTTTGATTGCCATACTTTAGCACATGTACTCAGGATTCAGCTAACCAGTGTTTCGCCACATTTACTGACAGAATTTCCTCGCTCGACACTCTAAAAATGGGTGTGATACGCGTTGGACCAAGATCAGACGGCGACAAATGGCCGGGAGATGAGTGGGTGTGAGGAGTAGCTGATGACACGAGGAAGCAGTGGGGCAGGTTATAACACAGTCGCTGGGTTGAGACTGACATGTGTGACATGGAAGAGCTGTAAAGTTACATACATAGTTACATGAATGGTGCCGAGGTGGGTTTATGTAATTATAGCTGGTTACAAGTTGTTTGTAGTACACAGTACAGTGCACAGTGTTACTGAGAATGTCTCATCGGTTTACATATTCACTTAGCAACACTTCTTTTCTTCCATGCTTCTTTTGTTTGACTGCTCGGGAAATTACCAAAGTGCGGCACGATGGCTAATCACAGTACACAGAAGGAGGACGTAAGTGGTAACAGACGAAGAGGACAGGCGAAACCGCGCCAGCTATGATACGCAGTGCTGTTGCACCTCGTATGTTACAAAAAAAACAGAGCTTCATGACTCTCTTTCTACTTCTCACTGTATTCCTGGTATTATTTAAAGATGAGATAATGTTTAAACCTTTACCCAAGGTGCTTTAATAATGAAAAACCGGTTAAGCTGTCATAATAAGCCGAATCATACCCCGAGACTGTTTCTGCTCGACGGACTCATTATAAAGCTAGATGCTCCCAAGTAAATCTAACGTGGAAGACATTGAGAACTAGCTTTCATCTCCCTGGAGAAAACCACAGCCCTCCAAAATTAGGTAGTTTTCCTCCCTTCCAAGACAACCATGTGTGCTTGTGTTATCCCACTATATTATTCGACCTTGGCGGTATTATCTCAGGTTCCGTTTTCTCCAGCTCCGCAGGTGCCGCTCCATCGGTACGTCCCCCATCGGCACAGGTACACCCTTTCTCGGTCGTGCTTCCGTCCTCTCCATCGTTGTTGCTGTATCGGCCCAGGACACTATCGTCGCCATTCGCGGGGCGCGGCCTCCTTTGTAAGGTTGGATTGTGGTGTGTGCACGAGGCTGTGCTAGGGACGTTGCTGATCGCCCAGAGTGAGGGGCGGATCCGTTTTATTAGCGGGCGTAAGGTCGCGAGCGAGGAGAGGATGATGCCCATGTTGACCTCGGTGATGCCGAGGATGGAGTTGGGAATCTTGTCCCATGTGCTGTCGGTCGAGTTGGTCGACCGGTAGATGTAGACCATGCGGAGGATCGAAACAAGGCACGCGCTAGAGAACATGAGCGTCAGAGGTGTGAGCCAAGCAGGCGATTATTGAGTTGAGGGTGGGAAGGGTTCATTCAAGGAAAGCCTCCTGCAGTAAAACAAAGGGCATGGGCCTGACAACTCACCCTCCTCCTAATGCAAGGATGGCCCCGACGGCCCACTTCTGAGACCTCGGTAGCATCGAGTCCCGGAGTAGGAAGGCGGGAAACGCAATAATGAAGCAATCGGCAAGAATGATGAGGGCCGCGCAGGAATAGTAGCTGGCCGTCTGGTTGATACAAGAGACTTTGGCCAAATGAGGACTCCACATGGCCTGGAAAGGCGTGCAGCTCACAAATGTGAGCAAGATCCAAACGAACCCTTCGGCTATGATGACCGCCAGGGCGCCGTAGCAGATCCGTTTCTCTAGTGTCGTGACACATAGTCGGAGGTTTTGGAGGAGGATGGACGACTTGACGAACGCGTGGGACCAGTGGAAGAAGACGAGGCCGCCGATGCTGGCCTGCAGAGTAACGACCACGCACGTCAGCAGGGGCCCTTCCTAGTATTGACTGCCCGGCTCCAAGGCGATAGAAACGGGTTGATGTTGTTGGAGTCGGGTCTCCCCTGATTTGCTTACCTTAGCCTGCATCTGCAAGTCCTCCGGCGTGATGGCTTCGATGTGGTGGCCAAATCCGTGGATAATAGCTAATCCCGCGCGTCAACGCATGTCTTCCTCCTGCAAGGAAGGGCCCTAGAAGTTCCTAACTTACTAATGCCATAGCAGATGCCCATGCCGATGGTGCCAATCTAGTCCGCCAGACAGGCCCAAGTCAGCGCTGTCTCACAGGGTTTTCCCACAACCTGCCCAGACAGTGCGCACTTACCATGCCCCCGATGATACAGTAATCGTCTGGGAAGAGTGTCCGCAGGATGAAGAGACGGGTGTAGAAGCGTAGCAACAGCGTGATAACCGCGATCGAACATGTGGTTATGATCACGGCGGCATACTCGGGGCCCAGCGACTCGTTCAGGTCCACCCCCGGTCTGGCGTCGCTGGCCATTGTGGTCGACCCATAGATGGATGGACAACAAGCACGACAGCGATGTGAAGTTCACACCCGGCCTCGACCGTGGCGTGGTTCAAGGGGGGTCTTGACACTGTATGTATGTCGGTGGGGAGGATGAGGCGCCGTGACCAGGAGCAGCGCTCGAAACGCGAGTGGGGAGCAGTGGAGCGCAGGCTAGGTTTTATAGCGTGGGTGATCGTGTGGGAGTCGGCGCCCAGATCGCCCCCCTGGCAAAAGTTCGGGCTTGGGTTTCACGGAGTTTCCCAACCAATCCCACTCCTCTAGTGTCTTCCAGCATGAGATTGATAAAACCTTAAATCCTTTGGTCGCTGACTCGTGATCCGTTCGGAGTCCTCGACATCGAAAGGAAACGTTTGTAAAAATCCGGTACCTCGAACGAGACTGCGCGATGGTTGCCCAACACCTGGGAATTGCCTCGCGAATGGCATGAAATGAAAAGGGAAGTCGGCCAGGAGTTTCGCCACCTGCGCAAGCGAGAGACTATCACGTGATCGCCCATTTTGGCAAAAGGGCCATTTGCGACGTCGTATCAATGGCTGGGAAGCCTTTGACCGGTCAACTCCCGAGCTCCCGAGGAACGGCCCGAAGATCTCAGGGGGCGGCGGTCCCAAAAAGCCCCATCGCGCCGGCGCTTGGCCAAGGCCGCTAATACAAATCACTGGAAAGCCAACTTCGGACGCGATCCCTTCCGCCCAGTGAACTGCCCTTTTTACACTAGTGTAGTATAGTGTACAATACGTGTAGGACACTTTCAATGGTGGCCATGGTGGGTGAAAGTCGCCGGGCAGTCCGAGCTTGGTTTCCGACGACCCTGTTCAGGCATGGCTCACTGAAATCCATGCAGGATCCAGGGGACTTGATGGGCCAGAAGCTAACCATTTTGATCCTACTCCCATGCCTGCGCCGCTCGGAAGCCCATGTTCAACTTCCCCGCCCATCGAGCGATCACTTGGCTCGCTATGGCCAAAAAAAGCGGCACACCAAGTCCCTGGATAACTTACGTTGCTTGAAAAGTGAAAAAAAAAAAAACCAAAAAGAATAAATCAAAAAAAAGGGAAAGAAGACAAAAAAGAATAAATCGAGAAAGTGAAAAAAGACAAAAAAGAGTACTCCGTATAACAATCAAAATTTATTAAGATTTGATCCACTGTTAATGGATTAGACTTGAGCTACCTGTTTGAGTGTGTCAATTTTTTTGGCCACAGCGAGCTTGGGTGCTGGGACGCATCACCCCAGGTTCCCTTGCGTTTTGTTGCGGCCGGAGAGCGCGGAAATCGACTTGCAGTTGACGTCCTTGAGTCTTTTCCAAACTTTACGAAGTACATAGGTACATGTACATACATGCAAGTATCGACTGTTTTTGTGAAGGTACATTACGGATACATCTTGTGCAATGGATACTGATTTAACTAAACTGGCTGCACATCCAAAAGTCCGTTTCAAGACCGACCGGTGAAGCTCGCCAAGTCCCCCAAGTGGACCTTCGTTCGCCATGCAACCTCCGGGCCTTCTGTTCCCCAGCTCGTCACGTCTTCTTTTGGTGGGACGTAACGTTAAATATACAACACACAATTCATGCTCATACCGTCTTCGTGCAGTTCCCACTGCCAACACCAAAGTAAAAGATATGCGGCGTATTGATACCCGTCCCATTGTTTGACGCCTCAGCGCAGAACCCCTCAGGCGGGCAAACCCACGTGTTTTGTGCACTAGGCGGGTCGAGCGCCCACAGCTCGAGTCCCTGATGGCGATACCCTAAGCTGGTGGCGGGTATCGGGATAATACCGTCGTTGGCGTGTGTCGTGCGGAGGTAGCCTGTCGTCTTGAGCGAACCCGTCTTGAAGTGCAAGTCGAGCCAGTCTGCGAAGGCTGGGTTGCTGATGCGCGGCTCGCCGTAGGTGAAGGTTGTCAGGCGCAGGCCGCGCGCGAGGAAGTGGGCTGAGCTGATGCCGGCCAGTCCGCCGCCGAGACTGCAGGTCCGGGGATCGCCGTTAGCATTTCATGCGATACACAGATATGCGACGGTCGCCCGGAACGGCCGTGGACGAATCATGCTCTTGTTCTAGAAAAGAAAAAGAAGGAAAAAGAAAAATATCGCCACTGACCTGTGCCCTGTCACAATGAGACTGTAGTCCGGATAAGCCTCTTGCTGCTCTTGGAGTCGCGCATACACCTGATCCTGGATAGACAGCCAGTTCAGGTAGTAGCCGCCGTGCGACTTGCATCCCACACACTCGGGCAAAGTGGCCGACATATCAGCCAGCGTAGAGTTTAGGTTCTGGTCATGGTTGATGTCGCTGACAGTGCCCCGGAAGCTGATGATAAGCTCCCGCGTCGCATCGTCGCGCGAGATCCAGCCGTAAATGTCCGTCGTCGCGTTGTAGAAGGTGGCCAGCCGGGGAACATTCTTGATGTGGCACGAGTCTCCGGCATAGGTCGCTTGGGCAATCTTGAGGAAATGCACGATCCGCTTGAAGACTTTGTTGTCAATGCCTTTGACTGGCTCCGTGAACGTGGCCGGGGGGCTGGGAGCCGCAGCGGCCAAGGCGAGGAGTCCGACAAACGGTGACAACCAGTGCATGTTGGGCAAAGACGTGGCTTGGCTTAACTCTGGGGCAGAGACAAATGTTTCTCACCTGGGCAGGTCGGCAAGATGATCTCGGAGAATAACATTCCATGTGAGACACCGTGACACGCAAACGGCGCCCTCTTCCCATTTATACCAAACTTCTTGTCTTCCATGTTCCCAACCTCAACACCAGGGTTGCAATCTCGGCGTGGACGCCAGCTCGGGTTGGGAAGAGGCTGAATAGACACAGTGGGGTTCTGCATTCGGGAACGAGGTTCCATGTGCAACACCACCCTATTTTTTTGGTAGGCTTGATGATTGGTGCGGATGACGCCTTCTCTTTTGCATGCTCCACCCGGGCCGCGTCTCCAGCTCTAGAATTCGGTGCGGTCCGCATAGGAGACTCGGGCGAGAAGGTGAGGAAGGCTGCTAAATGGGTTGTCATGACATCTGCTGAATAGCCTAGACCATATTGCAGAAGAACCCCTCAAAAAAAGCCTCAAAATGAGGGAGGAATACCAACGCCACAGCGAGCACACAACCAACTTCCGACCTCTTTTTGGGGCCTTGCAGGCCAACTGCAGCACTCAAGGCATGGGCCCCTGTCTAACGCCGGAGTGAACTCCCAGTTGGGCCAAGACACCATTGATCCAACATGCAACTTGCGAACGCCCACAGCAACATTCAGGGTTGCTGGTGGTTGCCCTCGGGAATTCGCAGCGGCTTGCCTTCACGATGCCAGCAGGACCCCAGGACCTGGATGTGCTCGCATTGATAGGTCTTTTGGTTTGCACAAAGAAGATTCGCGACTTGTGCAAAGTCACCAGATGGTCTCGCACGCTCCATTACAATTCATTTCCCCTCGGTAACGTTGAAGTATTTAACAATAGTTGTACCATTGATTCAACCACCCCGTGTTATTCCCATCAGACCGGGTTGTGACAGGGCGGGAAGTCGATCTCAGCCCGGTGAGCAGAAGATCGGGGGGGTACGCCGAAGTTGGAAGGGCTTGATCATCCTGAACCATAGCAAGCAATGGAGTTGGAATTTCTGGAGCTTCATGCGTTCCTTACATCACAGGAACCTTTTGCACCGCAAGTGATCTTTAAGCATCTTGAGAAGATACCTACCGAGAGCATCAGCGAATATGGGGGATACCAAGGTACCAAGCTCCTTGAGGCGGAAACTAAATCTCAATCGAAAACCCAGAAGCGAAGGAACCGTGATTATGTTTTACACAGATTATTGTCATAGTCCATGATTGCCAAACTCTAAGTAGTTAAGCGAATGGGTCGGCCAGGACTTGATGACAAACAGGTAAGTGTGTGAGGTGTTAAAAAGAAACTAGCTTGTGGCAGGTAAGCAACTCACGCAGTAAACCAAGAGAATATTTATTTTTAGGGGAGAGTTGGTATATGTAACGTTTGGCCGTGATTGCTGGAACCCGGATGATCAACGCTGTAGAGAGAAAAGTACGAGTCTAAACATCTCTATGTTCCTGCTACCTGTACCTGTTTAAGGACTTCCGCTCGCGATCTCATCTGCTTTGCAGTTTCTTTTTGTCACTTACTGTGTTAAGAGTTAACAAGGGGTTGCAGTTTACTTAAACACGAAAATAAGGCGGTAATCTTGTCACAATACCGTATTGAACTGGATCCAGGGAAGGCACTGGGTCACTGGGTGTGAATGGCTTCTTTCGTCCCATCTTAAGGTTGAGTAAGGGATATTGCCCTAATTCCGCACTAAAGAAAAGAGATCTCAAAGAAAAACACAGAAAAGGAAATCTCCTACCCCCAGTTGTTTCTCGACCCTCCATGCCAGAAAACTTTTGCACCTCACACCAGACTTCGTTTTGCATCCACACATCCTACTTTACCACGACGACTCGACCATTTTACCCGCCTAATACACAACTCCTCATATCTCCTAAGTCTTTTCCCTAGATCACAACGAACAACCAATTACCCCAATCCCAACCTCCTCGTCACAGCCGTAATCGCTGCGACGAACCCGTCGTAGTGATCAACACAGCCATCACCTACAGCACCAAGAACCACACAGGGAAAGTACATCAAGACAAAGACAAACAACAATGTGCTTCACAGCGATCTTCACCTGTCCGAGCTGCAAATGCCGCTCCGGCCTCGAAGAGACACTCCGCTGTCAACAAACCCCTTGTGTCGGCGCCGTCAGCATCATGATGCTGATGGAAGGCCGCCATTTCGGCGACGGATGGCGTTGCACCACGCCTGGGTGTGGCTATTCGCAAGCGGCTCGTGACCGAGTGAGGATCTGGGTGGAACGGGTATTGGAGGCACAACAGAGGGGCGAGAGGGGCGATGAGGACGGTACGTGCTTTTCTTTTGTCTTATTGTTTCACGAGCCCGACTCATTCAGTTTTCTACGTCTTTCTATGTCTTCTAGCTGCTCTCTACTGATTCCCAGTGATTCCTCTCGGCGGACGCAATTCAAAATACGTTTGACAGATGCACTAACAGGTTCAGAAACAGGCCAGAACTGGAGCAATGTTGACAACAGACTCCCAGCATGGTACGACCAGTCGGATGATGGTCTCTCATCCATGCACGCAAGTGACCACGAGGCCACTGATGATGACCTGTTCATGGACGACGACGACGACCATCAAGCCGAGGATGAAGAACCCGGCCACCAGGAGGCCCAAGCCAACGATGGCCTAAACGCTGTCAATAATGGCAACAACAATGATAACAGCCAACAACAACCTCCCGTCGCGCCCTTGGCTGCCCAGGTTCCTGATGGGGTTGCTCTGGGAGGACACATCCCCAACTGGCGGGCAACCCCGAACCTGCCAGAACTCAGCGACGAACATGCTGCCCACATTGATCTCCTCCTGGCTCGGGCAGAGCAGGAGATATCAGCGCATGAGGCAACGCAGCGACTGACACAATACTGGACCCCTGGGGAGGATGATCTGTTGCTATTCCTCCGACGATGTGGTTTTCCACATAACCAAATTGCGGGTGTAAGCTGCTATTACCCCAAAATCTGACACTTAACTATCTCCTGAATTCTACCTTAATGCAGAAGTTAACTACGACGACTTCTGTAAACCAGACATTTCTGCGCAGACGACAGGTCCATTCCTGTCACTCACACCTTGCGGTACTGAAGAGGAGTGGTCGGCAATAGAGCACCTATGTCACTTGAACCACGACAGAGAATCTGGGTGCCATCTAAACAGCTTGGCTCGGTGACCAGATCAACCCCGCGTACCGGCTCCTGCCTGACGACCCCGAAGGGCAGGGTCCGGGGCGGGGATCTCAACTTCAGGTTTCATGGCAACACCTGACTGATAGCGCCAGTACTACCGACTCAAAGGGCTCAAGAAGCAGCGAGCAGACAACGAGAAGGAACTAGTGGAGATCAACATAGCCCTAGTGGCGGTTGGAGGTGGACACAATGATGCCATCAATTGGGCTGCATAAACAGACCTGGAGGAGGAGAAGCCGCCACGGGCCTTGGCGGAAGGCAAAGCGATGCCGATGGAGGCTAGCAACACGGACAATAGTGGAGGAATAGAGAACAACGTCTGGATGTAGCGACATCACCAACGGAATATTACACACAATCGACATAACAAAACGTCGTGACATTGAGATTCACGTTGTCCCTAGAACTTTCCACTCTGATGATCTTGTGCTCGCATATACGCTTAATGTGCAGCCGATTGCCGCTCCAGAGTTTTCGATGTTTCGTATAACAGATTTCACTCCAGTCAGGTTCTGATTAAACTCTTCCCTTCTTACTGCGTAGTGATGTACCTACGAGCCGCTTTTAATTTTGGAACAACTTACCCTTCAATTGGTACACGCACCCTTTGTCTTAGGTAGGTAAGCTTGGTAAGGTGGTTGGGTTGTTTACTATCAGATCCCCAAGGCCGAATCCGGTAACTGCTAAAACCTTTGTTTCCGCCAGGATAGGTAAGTCAACGCACCTAGCCATAACAGAGGCTTTGTTTTGACTAGGCATTTGTGTGCCGAAAACGAGCTGTATGTTTTCAGACCATTAAAGACCGCATTTGACCTTAGCTTTGTCTGTGATGTCTAGATATCGGACCCTTTTGTCTTCTGGCTGACAGTAGTCGTTATCATTTTGACATTGTCACCAACCTCACACCCCCACAACAATCCAGCCGATCAACACAATGTGCGTTGCCATCCAGAGAGTTTGTCCCGGGTGTCACAGGTTGGCCGACCCTGGGGACATCGACCTGTGCTCTCCAGCGCCACACTGCAATGTCACGGTAACATACCAAGTCCCGCTGAGACGGGAGCATCTCGACTTTTTGGAACTGCCCAACATCAGAATGTCCCTTCAACACGGGTCATGTGTATGAGTTGGGGCTTGAGTACCTGCAGGCACGGCTGGCCCAAAGGGAAGGGAACATCGAGATCCTTGGCCCATCCTTGACGATAGATGGTAACCTTGTTCCTGTGCTTGCTTGCACCGATGGTAATCAACAGACATAATGCTGATGTTCCTACAGAGCGTATTATGCTGGAAGAAGAGGGGCTCGAGACACACAAAGAAGACTTTCAGGCAGGAAGGGCGAGAATAGAGGAGGGCAGCCAAAGCGACGGTTCCGAAGTGAGTGAAGAAGCATGATAGGGAGTTAGACAGACTGGTTGAGCTTCAGAGATCATAAATTATAGTTGGATTGGCCGGAAAAGGGTAGCGGATCAAAGGATTATAAATCTCCCAAACGCAAACGGAAATGATGGAGTAATTGGAAATTTGGAATTTCTTCGTTAACATCAAAGAATCCTAATCAAGAGCGGACAATGTGTGTAGGGGTTCCCAAAATGTGAACCCTGCCGAAGGATAGATCCTTCCTTAGGGTAGGTATCTGATATGGGGCACTATAGAATCAAGTAAGGTAGGTAGGTAGAGGCTTATGGCACGAGCGAACAAGCTGACTGACATGTGTAAGTCATGTGATGCCCAGGGGCCACATCAGGGGAGATCCGCGACCCCTCACCTCGCTCTGAAACGCCCCAAATTGTTCAGCCGACACTTCGACAGCATGCTCGGATGCATATTTGGGCCATTTCACCCTGGGCCGGGGTGTGCAGTAAGGCTTTAGCACAGCCTGCGGAAGGACGCGTCAAGCTGGTTTGGTGAGATAGTAAAACTCGGCGGTTGAAAAATCACGCCACTATCCGGGCGCCTGCTACAATGATGTCGGTTGAACTGCCCCCGAATGTCTCGTCCTTTCATTTTCCGTTATGAGCCCAGCGATCGCTACAAGAAATCCATTTATTTGATAGGTGTTTGCTTCCCTCAATTCCCTTTTCCGCACTTTATCAGGTCCCCCAACCGCCAAACGGTCCAAACCTGCTTCTCGACCAACACCGACGGCGCCAACCAATACATGAGCGCTCTCCGCATTTGTGTGACGGCACACACCCAGCCTGACGGGCCAACAAATGCCCGAAGGTTGCCTGCTTGCAGGCAGATCAGCAGACCGTCGAGTTTGACACATGCGCATTTTTGTTGCCTTTGGAAAAGTCAAGTTCTCGCACAAGGAGCTGAGCTCGAGAAAACACGAAACAAATTCCATTCCTCCAGGAAGACGCTCGCTCGCTCGCCGCCGCGACATTTCATCAGGGGTCCAATCCCCTGTGAAAGCAGGAGATGGAACATAAAATCCCAGTCACCCTTCGTCACGGTCGGGATGATCCGGACATCGCCCAACCTCCGAAACGAAGCCGGGCATATAGCGCAAACGATGCTTCACAGAACGTAACCTTTTTTCGGGCATCGGTCAATTATCAGATCCCAGACGGGGAGAAAGGGAGGCCAATATCAGCACCGGTTCTTGTCCGCGATGGCCGCGACACTCCCGTCTTAGAAAGGGTAGATGAAAGCCACTTGGATCGTCCCCCACCGTCCGCTGCGACCGGCTCTGAAAGTGATGGCACGAGAGATAGCAATTTGAGCTCTCCTGACCTAGTATCTAACCACCACCGAGAGGAACAAACGGGGCATTCGAGCGCGAGTATTAGTGAGGAGGAGGATGGGCGACTAAGAGTGGACAACCCAAGCACGCCACCACCTGGAGCAAGAAAAGGAGAGGAAAGGGAAGAAAAGCGTGAGGGCGAAACGCAGCCAGGATACACCTCGCCCTATCAATCTCAGCTTCCACCGCCAGACGCACTGTACTTCCTCGAAAGCGATTCTCCCGCTGTTACGGAGGAAAGAATTCGCCAGGCCATTGAAGAAGCGGCGGACAACTGGTCTCCACGAACTGTCTCTTCGTTCGGAAGCAATGCGAGCAGACGACGCAATGCGACTAACCACACAGCTGCAACGACTCCTGACTACAGCGAGAGCGGAAACGGTCAACCGCAGGATCTTCCCACGGCTGGGCCAGAGTCAACAGAGGCGTATCATTACCATCAACCATCCTTCGGCAGCCCGACTCATAAAGCTTACCGGAACACCCGCACCCACCAAACTCACGGAAGCATCAGAGACCGAGATCGCTACGGGACTCCCGAGATGTCCCGCGGCCCGGCCAAACACCCCCACGTCTCCCCGAGCGAGCTCCAGCCCCGTCTCGTACCCCCCGGCCAAGGCTACCCCAAGCATCTCCCACGCGCCGAAAAGTTGCCCATGTCAGGTTACGAGCTTCTCGCAGCAAAGCTGTCCACACCCAATCACTGGCCAGCGCGACGCGGGTCTAGCGGAAGCGGCTCCCAGGGCTCTCAGGATAGCAATAATAGCGGAAACGACGAGTCAGCTAGAAACGGCATCAAGCCGATCTACCGAAAGTTCGAAGCGCTGAACCACCGGCTGTTGTTGCACCTGCAAGACGAGCTGAGCGAGTTGGAGGAGCAGCTGCACCGGCTCGACACTGCAGATACTCAAACGCGGAGACTACAGAACTGTATCCTCCCGGCGTCGAGACGGGCGGAATTCATGGCGGGCGGGGAACTGCAGTGGCGGAAGACGGATCTCTTGGGGAAAGTCGGGTTTAAATTGGGCCAGTATAGTATGTTCCCTGTCAATACCCTACCCTCGGAACAAGGTTTCAGTATCGCAGTTCGTTGCTAACGCAGAACCATAGACAATGCACTCGAAGGCTTTACCAATACCCTCTCTCTCTCACCCGCATCTGTCCACGACATCGAAGACTACCGCACCTACCTCGCCACGCACAACCCTATCGCCGAAATGGAAACGCGGTTCCTCGACCCAACCGAGGACTTAGTCTGTCTATCACCACCCCGCAGAAGACGGTCGTCTTCCTCGTCCTCCTCCCTATCAGCAGGTTACTCGCCACTCCCTGACGAAGAGTTAGACGGCCCCTCAACGCCTGTGCCCCATCGGCTCGCTTTAGGTGGTATCGACACCCACGAAAAAGAAATAGAGCCCTCCTACCGAAGCCGGTCCTCGTCGTACTCCTCCGCTATTTACACACCAGAGAACTCCCACAGCGCTACAGAAGACCGTTCTCATCAGACCTCACAGCCTAACACGCAGATGTTACCAACACCAACTTCCTCACCAACATCAGCACCAACACTCATTCTTCCGGCCAGGCCACATTCCCCTGACACGGGAAAGCAAACGATGGGCCTGGCGACACAGGGTGACAAGAATGAAGTCAAGAATACCGCCCTGCTCGTGACATTGGCGATTTTGCTTGCTGCTGTAACGCTACCTCTGGTTACGGACTTAGCGGGACGTGTGGCTGTGGCATCGGTTGTTGGGTTGGTTGTGGCGTCTGTGAGGAGGGGGTGAGGATGCGAGATTTTGGATAATGGAGCACTTGTAGGAAGGCTGCGTATTATGGGAATAGGAGAGTAATCTCAGATCGAGGGTGGGTTGAACCTTGTGATAATTAGGACATCGAAGATGAGTCGGGTTACACTCTGGGCAGCGTTTCATCAGGGGCAGTCATGGGCTTATGTAGGCTAGGAGTATGGAAGATGAGATATGTCAGTTTACGAATTTGAGATGAGCGACGAATAATTACCCAGCCACCTCCAACGTCTGAGCTAATGGTACTGCGGGACACGAACTTTGTTGAGCTGAACTCGAATGTGAACAGATGCATTTCCAGGAGATCATCACCATTCAACGTTTCGATATGATAATCCACGCCCTTCCAGCTAGGTCGTTATTCACCCAAACCTGAAAGATGCACCTCCTCAATCCTCGCCCTCAACACCCTCTCCGCCTCAGCCGGGTCCATCCGTTGGTCTCCGCCTTGCCTCATCATCTTCCCCACCAAAAACATCAGCTTGCCCTGCGGATACGCCTTGGCCTTGCCCTGCTTAAACCGAGCAAACTCACCCAGGACCTTCTCCTCTCCCTGCACCACCTCATCTGCGAGCGCCGCATATTCATCTTGTGATAACTCCTTGAACCATAAACCGTCGTCATCAATGGCAGTTGTGACCGTGTCGGCACTGATCTCACGACGGAAAGCGCGCCAGAAGAGCTCCTTGGCGACTTTGGTCGTGATACGCCGGGAGTGGAGGTGTGCGAGGATGGTGGCTAGCGCAGCGGAAGGGACAAGTGTTTCAGCGTCGCCGGATAGAGCTGCCGTTTCGACGCCGGGGGCTGTTTCGACAAGCTTGCCCAGCTCGTGGAGACACCAGTTTGCCGCGATGAGGGCGCGACGCTGCTTGGCATCATCGGTTGATTCGATATCTGCCTTGATCCCGAGCTGTTGTTCGAGTGCGTCGAGGACACGGTAAAAGTACTCAATGCGTGAGCCATTGTCGATTGTAGTCAGGGATATGGCGTCCTTCGCGCTCAGACCGTACTCGTCAATCAACTGGTCGACCTCAGCATCGGGGAGCATCCCCAGGGAAGAAGCCAGCCGCGCAACAAGATCCTCGCCAATGACCACGGGCGCCAGATCCGGATCCGGCATGTAACGGTAGTCGACTTCGCCTTCCTTGCCACGAAGACGCCGAGTCTCGGTGCTACCAAGCGACCAACCGCGTGTCTCACCCGCAACCACACCACCGGCCTCCAGCACGGCAATCTGGCGATCACGCTCGGCAATGATGGCGTCTTCAACAGCCTTGAAACTGCTCAAGTTCTTGATTTCCGTGCGGGTGCCTAGACCCTCTGCCCCGGTCCGCCGTACTGACACGTTGATGTCGGCGCGCAGCCCGCCAGCCTCCATGCCCAACACGCAAGCGTCAACGGACCGAAGCAGCATTTGCACCTTGCGCACAAGGGCAACCGCGGTAGCAGGGTGATGGATCTGCGGACGAGTTATGATCTCCACCAGCGGTAAACCAACACGGTTGAAGTCGAGCCAGTGCACGCCACCCGGCTGAGCCATGGTCTTCGCCGTGTCCTGCTCCATCTGTACCTGCTGAATGCCAATCTCGACCCCCTCGCCGTCCTCCGCCGCGATACCGTCTCGGGCCTGCAAAGAGATACAGCCATCACGCGCAAACGGGTGGTAGTACTGCGTGATCTGATACCCCGACGGCTGGTCCCAATGGAAATAATGTTTGCGGTCGAACCGGCTCACAGGCTGGATGTTGCAGCCGAGGGCCAAAGCGGCGCGTACGGCGGGAATGAGGGTCTCGGGCTGAAACAGCGGCTGAGAGCCGGGCATGGCGACGTCGAACAGAGCGACATGACTGTTGGGTTTGTCGTTGACGGAGGACGCCGCAGGCGAGAACAGCTTGCGCGCAGTGTTGAGCTGCGCATGGATCTCGATGCCGACGGTCAAATCCCACCCGGGCACTGTCTGGTTGTCCACATTTTTCTTCTTCTTTTTCTTCCCTGAAGCCTTCGCTGCCTTGGCCTGGTCTTTTAGCTGCTTTCGCAGCGGGGTTATGGCCGGCGTGGGTGCATTTTGCGGGGTCGTTGGCGTCGTCGTCGGGTCGGATTGGGTGTTTAGCGTTCGGGTTTGACCAGTGGAAGGGCGACGCAGTTGTCTGGCGGGGGGGATTCGAGGAATCTGTGAATAGAGACAGCCATTTCGTGTGAGCTGCCCTGCCAGCAGGTATCTGCTCAGCTCGGCGGTCGGGATCCGGCTCATGGTGGTGTGGTGGGATGCTGATGTGCTGTTGCGAAAGCTCCTCGAATTGACAAGCCAATGAATGGGGGGAATTCAGCGCCAGCTGGCGACAACCGTCACTCCGCTGCTCACCAACTCCTCCCTTTTTGACTAGTTACAGCTCGCTGCAATTAGCAAGAAAAGCAACAAACCAAAAAAGATAGTCATTTTTGAGCTTCATACCAACAAGACTTTCCAATGGTTTGAATTCAAGCACCGCAGCCGGATCTCAGCATCTGGGAGTGTGAATCAGGAAGACAGGACCGGAAGTTTCGACAGAATGGTTGACTCTTGATTACTCGAATGATACAATTACAGAGAGATTGGAGACCAAATCGAAACCACGACTACCACAATCTTGATTCTTACCCAAGCGATACTCCACCAAGTCGCTGACCGATCTCACGAGGCCTCGGTCCGAATAGAGGAAGAGACCAAGAGACTTGTACAAACCAACGTACCGTCCGATACAATCTCAATCCACGCCCCTCCTGACCTCCTCCCACAACTCAGAGTTTAAATCCCAGAGTCATCCTGCGGCCAGACGGGGGTGGACCCAGTCCACGCTGCGCAAACATCGTCAAACTGTTGGCGACTAGTCGGATCGACCCCGGCCTCAATCGAGCTCTGGCTCTCGACAATCTCCAATGACAACCCCTCGCTAGCGTGCCATGCAATGTGGCAATGGACGAGCCACGCGCCCGGGTTATCCATCTTGAACGCGATGGCGAGATAACCGTTCCCGGGCAGCGTCGAGACGTCGCGGCGAGAAGGGTTAGTCACGTTGAAACCCGAGGTGTCGCCGTCAAAAGTCCCGGTACCTTGGGCGAGGACCCAGAAGTCGTGGCCGTGTAGATGGATAGGATGAGCGATACTGTGAAAGGAAAAGAGGAGATGTCAGTTACGCAAATGGTAAACCGAGGGCGGTGGCGAAGAGATGATGCTTACCCAAAATTGCTGGTGTCTTGGATGACCAAGACCGTCCATTCTGGATCGGAACCAGACGGCTACACCAAGGAGTCAGCAACGATATCATCCGGTGCAGTCACAAATCCAAACAGGGCTTACCTGGACGCTCACGACATTGTAATCAGTCGGGAAAATGCTGTCTCCGTTAAATATCTGCGCCATAGTCGGGTCGGACCAGTCGAGCAGCAAACTGCTGGTGTTGATGGTCCACTTGAAGTAGTCGGTAGCCTCAAGACGAGCGGTTGAGTTGGGCAGATGGAATCCCAGCTCTTCGTACACGACACCCCCGCCAATGTTTTCGACGTTCAACTTGAGGTGCGGAATCGTATTGGCCGCCGGTTCCCCGAGACAACTCTTGGACACCGTGACCGTGCTCTCGCTAGTTGGCTCGTCAGTGCTGCTGGCGTCGTACCGGACTATGCCTGTGATGCCATCGGCATTGGAATTGGCAAGGCATGACTCAATCCACCCAGACCGCAACCAATAGTTACCAGGTTCCGCATTCGCCTCGACAATCACATCGTACCGCTGCCCGATGGCGATCTGAATGCTGTCGGTGGTGTATCGCTCCACCGGCACAAGGTCGTGTGCGATGACTTCCAGGCTATGTCCATCAATACTGAACTGGAACACCCCGTCGACGGCCACGTTGATCAGCCGCAGGAGATACCTCTCTCCTTGCTTGAACACCATTTCGAACTTCTTCCCCTGACCCGCACACTTGGGATCCGTGCTGCCGCTACAGTCGTACGTGTTGGTTCCATTGATCAGCCCGTTATCCGCTTGCAGCGGAGCGCCCTGTCGCGCGGTTAACCAACCAGCGAACGACTCCTGGTGCGCCCAGTCCTGGAGGAACAACACGCCTTTGTCCTCAGTATAGTTGCCCGTGGCCGGCCCGCGCAGGATCAGCCCACCAAACAGGCCCTCGGCGTACTGCAAACTGAAGTGGCTGTGGTACCAGGTCGAGCCGTACTGTGTGGCCCGGAAGCGGTATGTCATGGTCTCTCCCTCCGGGAACGGGCACTGCGTGACGCCGGGGACGCCATCATTGAGCACGTTGTTGAGCATGCGAATGCCATGCCAATGGATGCTGGTGCCGTTGTTGGCCATTTTGTTGGTAACGTGGATGACCAGGTTGTCGCCCCAATCTGCGATGATGGTGGGACCAGGCACGGTGCCATTGAAGGTCATGCAGGTACGGTCGTAGCCATCTGGAGAGCAGGGGCCTTGCTCAACATTTAACCAGAATTCTCTGGTTATATTTGTTTCGGGGACGACGTCGTAATAGTTGGTGTCGATGCTGTAGTCGCCCCAGCATTGGCGGGAGTTGGGCCCGTTCTCGCAGTTGGTAGACTGGCGAGGAGCGACGAGGGCAGCTACTTCGTGGGGGATGCTGAGCGCCCATGAGCCCACCGCCGTGGCCAGGAATGAGACGAAAGAGGGTTTCATGGTGAGAAGAGAAGAAGAAGCCTTCGTTGAAGGTTATCAGCTGAGAAGTCGGCGGATGAGTACCGACGGGAAGACGAAGGTGTACTGTCGCTCTTGATATCCAACGCCATCTTACCGACGAGAACCTCCCTCTACTTATACGCCGGCCTCGATTCCTCGTCATGACGATGCTGTCGGCACGCTCGGCACCGTCGATGCCGCCTCTGCTAAACGCCCCAACGAGAGACTCACCTCGCCTGGCCGAGAAGGCCGAGGATGACGCATCACCAACTCACCGAGATTATCGCACCAGCGTCAAAGATGGTCCCCCCCTTCCTCACCCCTACCGGATCCTTCGCCAATAGTCTCGAGTCTCGACCGTCTCTCGGGGTGAAAACATCTAGAATGGGTAGGTTATCCTAGATGGGCTGTGCCGCGCAGCAGACCACGAGTCAAAAAGAGTCACAACGCTGTTGCTCAAGCCTCCTCGTCTTCGCTCAAGCGGGTAACAACACGAGACGGGATGGGTGGAATCCAACGACAGAACGATACCTGACAAAGCACAAGGTCCAAATTTCACATGAGCCACAGACTGAGCCCAGTGTGGTTGAGGGCTGTGCGGCACGGGACCCCGGATAGCAGCGGAAGACTGGACAAGAAAGGGGGTCCCCCGCCTGGTTGCCTTGATGCTATCCCCAGTTGGATGTGGGAGAAATCGAGTTAGGCATATCCCAACGAGGACATCATGGGTTCAATATTTGCTGTAAGACTTTGATCCTTCTTGGGGGTCGGACCAGGCCCCCAGGAGCTACGCGCTCAGATGCAGACGGCGAGTAGGGGTAGGCAGTAAACGCGGCCCGAGAGGGACTCTAGGGAGTGAGAAGGAGTAGACTAACGGGACATTGCAACTAATCGTCCTGTTGAAACACAAGTCCACGGGGGATATACTCTCTTTCAAACACCGACTGTGGCCCTCCGGGTCTAAGCGACTTGGAGACACGACAAGGGAATCCCGGCCTTGAGCTCCAGTTCAGCATAACAGAGATCGGATCGTCTCAGGGGTTCCTAACGCGGACCGCTCCGTTTCCATGCGGATAAGAGGTCCTCGAGGTTACCAGGTTCTAGGGGATACCGCTCGCGCATCCGCCGAGATTGAAGCTTGTGCATACGTAAGCTTTCTGCCGCGTGCTCGGGGATCGTCCGCCCATGCTCGGTTGTAAACCAGGATCGACACGCAGAGAGGGACCCGAGTACCAGGGTAATGGGCTCGGACCCGCCCGGTATAATTAATTAATTGGTGACGATTCGAGGCGGTTCAGACACACAGAGGTATCAGCGAAGGGAGCCTCACGGTCGTAACCGAAATCCGAATGCCGATCTCCTCTCTTCTCGGTGAGTCGGGGCTCCAAGAATCTTCCGCCAGGCGCCCCTGTTGGAACAAGGTTCGCATGACTCTTAGGACCAGTGTGAGACGTTCCAACACTGCTACACTACAATACACGTGCGTGTATTGCTGTAATCGTTGAGAAACAGCCGATCCTTCCCGGGCTAACGTTACAGTCACCTCGAATTTACGATCCTCTTACTGCCGAAGGTTTTATTAATAGTTTCCCACGCTGGTCAGGCACGCGTTGAAAACTGATCACTGTGTTGAGTGTGTTCGTCATCAGACAGGCATAAGGGCGCGCTTCGGTAAGACGACCAATAACAAACCCAGTAGTCAACTAACCGAGATCGAAACTCAGCTTCCTTTTGGCCATTGGTGAGGGAGGAGGGGGGAAAGGAGAGTTTCACGAACGGAGCTCGGCTGCATCGGCACTGGAAGTCAGCAGTTCCAACTTCTTGTTCCCAACTCGGTATGGAAAGAGAAAGGGCGTGCGCTGCGCGGTGCAAGCCGGATCGAGAGATCGGATTTTAGGAGGCTGAGCCGCGGAGTTCCGCCTGATGGGTTCGGCAAGGACTAGGAGTGGCCGACGGACCGTCGGGTTGACGTGCGGATTGGATTGGCGATCACATTACACTTCTACTTGCGAAAGTTAGAACCGGTCTTAACGGCCTGTAAATCACATGTATCTCCGGGTTCAACCGAGCTGCGAGTCGCGAGGCCCCCAGCTCTCACCACGTTTGCCTGATATTCATGACCTTCGTAAGTTTTATTCTGCTATGTCCGCATCTCGGTTTTCCGAGACAAATTCCATCTGATCCGTTGCTAAAATTCCATACGAACCCAGTGCAAAAGGAACATCACATTACCCCTTGTCACAATTCTCGATATCACATCTAACCCTTGTTTCCCATGGATTCATCAGCCTGTCTCATGGCCCCAGCAGTTCGGTCCAGCTCTGTCACTGGTCCATTCAGCTCTGTCAACAAAGCTAAATGCGGTTCCAAGTTTCAAATCTAAACTTACCCAAGCCTCACACGCTCACAGTCCCATCCCTCTCTCTCCCAGTCCCTGTCATCACACGTGCGAACAACGTGACATGCAGAAAGCTCCACAAAATGACAGAACATGTCGCAAACGGCAACAACCCACTTGGAGTTCTTGTTTTTTCCCTTGTCGCCCATAGCGATGATAAGAATCAGAATCCGATCACGGCATTCCCGAACACAGCCAACCACCGCAGTCCGCAGCCTAACCCACACACACACGCTTACACTCAGTCACTCACGCACATGCGCACTCACCGATGACAAGCCCCGGCTTAACTCGGTATCTACCAGGTAGGTAACAAAAGTCGGTCAAACACACAGGCTGTGACAGGCAGAAAACTCGCTGCCGCTGCGAGACTGCTGCGAGTCAGCCCTACAGTCAGCTGGGCCGACCCACGTTTTTTCAGGTTTTCTTTGGCCCCCACCGGGCGTTTTCTCGGCGCTGGCCCCGACTGGGGGAGGGGGGAGGGGATAAGCGGCTCGAAATGCCGGGGTTGTAATGTACGTACCTCTCTCTACAAAAGGAAAGGGAAAGGGAGGAGGGGGCGTTAAACACCCGGTAGCGAGTTGTGAGGATTACTCAGGGAGGGAGGTGATTCGGTGTGCCCTGCGCGGTGCTTTTCTACCGGGGAGGGGGGAAGGCTGAAGGATACGAGGGGTTGAGCGCTTGCTTGCTTCAGGACTTCTGAAAGGAGGGATTTGGGGTTGGGATGGATTGTGGTGGGGGTTGAGGATGCGAGGTGCATTTGCTCCGGAGGATCCGTTTTATGAATCCTTTTTTGTCTGTTTTGAGGTTTTAGTCGGTAGGATTATTCAATGATTCGCAACCCCTTGTTTGTGACGAAGTTGGGGGTTTCGGGAGAAACAATTCACCCTCAAAGAGAGGAAGCTCGGCAGTTGCTAGTTGTGTAATTGTGTGATTGATTACGTATATTTTGGTTGCCTTTTGGCATCGCTGCAGTTTCAGAACTACGATAACTCTTCAGATTGCTCACAGCTAGGCCGGTTTTCGAACGAGATACAAAGTTTAATGTTCAATTGAGCCTAGCTAACACGCTCTCACAGTCATTTTTGATGATGAATACTACATTGATAGGTGATCTTGAATACTAATTAATAACTAATCATCTACCTAAATGATACAACGTAGATATCCACCTTCGTTGGCATATTATCTTCTTTAGGCTTGGTGTAGGCCAGCACTATGTAGTTTCAGGGGTTGTACGGAACACTCGGAATTCAACAGGAGACGATAATCATGGTCCTCACATCCCGTTTCCGGTCCATCCTCGGCCAGAGTTCATCGGATTGCTCTCGATTCGCGTGCTCCGTCCAGTAGATTGATAAATCTTCTAGTAACCGCCAGATTTGCATACGAAGAACCCTAGAAGATAGTGATCATGGCATGAAACCGGAGGCAAATATTAGAAACAGGTGTGGAATAATCAGTTCTAGATCCGATATTTTTTCTTCTTTGGAAGGGTTAGTATACCTCGCAAGGTAACTCTGGCAGATATCTTGGCAAATAAGAACAATAATCTCATAGAGGCATTCGTAGTTGCATTACACATCTCTTCCATGGGGTGTTGTATTAAAAACAACTCCAGCCCGCCACAAAAGTCTCAGGATTATCTTGCTTTCTAAACACGAGAACGAGCAAACGTTGAATTTAGCCAATTTAGAAAGAAATGATGCAATCGGACATGGCGGAAGTTCCGGTGAGATCCAGAGCTAGCTTGATTCCTGAAGATCGCGGCGCGGTTCTCAACAAATAAGGCATGCTGTGACAAACGTGTGATATTAATCACTTGTTTAAGCGCCTGAGCTACCTTTCACCAACCCAAAGTACAGTAATTGGCTCGCCCTCTCTGTGGACATCCTCAGGCCTGGAAATGGCCTCAAAGCATGCCTGAGGAAACACAGTCTTTATCTTCTTTATCTGAGGCATGGAGTTCAGAAGATCGTTGTGGCCCGAAAGAGACCGAGGCCAAGTTTTTGGCCAGAAAGGCCGCTGAAGCGCCATGAAAGGTCACCTGCGTCAAATATACACACCCAGGGTGTCACTGACGCCGTGACGGTGGCCCATTTGTGACCATTCAAGTGGAAATCAACGATTTACAGCGCACTATGATGAATGTGGCGATGGTATACTGTGACAAAAACGAACACCCGTGGTTTGGGCCTTATTTGAAATATCTTCTAGTGATTACCTTACATGGATATGTGAAGAAATTAGTCTAGGATTGCACCGTTTTTATCTTTGAGTTTTGTTTGGTTTTGGTTTGTCTTGTTTTCTTTTTTCAGTTTAGTCAGTTTAGTTTTGTGCTTCCTACGTTTCTCTTCTAATTAGTGTTGTTTCATTTTGCTTTGCCCTACTTCCCTTTTCTTGTTTATTTTTGTTCCGTTTAGTATTGGTCTTATTGTATTTTTCCTTTTATCCATGGGATGTGAATGGAACGCCTTGAGTGGGCATCTCCCGTTTCCTTGAAAACACAGTTGCGAATCACAATTTCATTAATTACATCAAGTCACAATCACGGCACAAGAATCGGGACAACAATATGAATCATGAAGATCATGAATTTGAACTATCTACTAGCTATCTACCCATCCTATCCCCCTCTTTTCAGGTGGTCATCTGTGGCCCGAGACCCACAGCCCTTACACCACCTCGAATCTTTTGAAAGAATCCCCACCACTCTGTATTATTCCGATGCTGCCAAGGGGTGCTTGGGGTTTCAAGTTTGGTGACGTTCAGTGCTGGAATCCAAGGAGGCGGTTGGAAGTGTCATCCTTCAAAGTCTGTCGATGAGTGGGAACTTTGAAGACGGCCGACTCTCCCAAAGGTCCAAATGCGAGGAACCCCAACGTGCAACACCCCCGAGGCAGCACCGTTTTCTCAATTCCAGGAGGCCACCTCCGTACCGTTCGGGTATCAAAATGAAATGCAGTCCTGAAGTCCGTTAGCAACCGCCCATGTCACGGAGTCACACACACTCAGTCAGCCCTGGGGCCGTCATCAGGTCACACTCACAAGAACGCCAGCCATACCCAACCAACCAACCAAGCAAGCCAAATAATGAACCCAGAGGAGGTCAATCTCGGGGTCAATCATCACGGCCACCACCAACGCCCGCCTGCCTGCCCGCCCAGAACCCCTGCCAAAGCCAAAGATGCAAGCCGCCCCAGAAAGATGAAACAACCTCCCTCACGCATGGCCGCCCCCATGCCATGCTTTTCTTTTCTTTTCCTGTTTTTTTTTTTGTTGGTTTTTCATTTTTCCCCTTTTTTTTGTCCTTTCTGTTTTTCCTTTCATGACCTTGACCGGTCCAGCCCAGCCTATTATATCTCTTAATCTTCTTGACTCTTTTCTTTTA
>NW_026944099.1:0-118580 GCF_033296635.1 Dichotomopilus funicola | reverse complement strand
CCAGCCCAGCCCAGCCCAGCCTTGACTCATGTCGATGAGTCCCTCCGTCCGAGCCCCCAATTTCCAAAACCCAGTCCCCCCAAAAAACCCAGCGGCAAAACCCACCCCATTACCAACCCTCCTCCCTCCACCTCCACATATTAATATCTACCTCCCGCTCCCACTCCCGTTCCCATTTCCTCTCCATCCTCTCCCTCTTCTCCCTCTCCCTCCTCCGGCGCTCCTCCTCCCGCTCCATCCTTAACTCCTCCAATAGCCCCCCTCGGCCAACCCACTTCTCATCCCGCTGCCGAGGCACCACCCCGTTGTTGTCTGTCCACTCCATCCATCCTGTCCAGACATATTTGCGTCGGGAGTCCCAGAGCCATTCGCCGCCTAGTGAGGGGAGGATGTGGGCTTCTTTGGTGGTGGTGGGCTCGCGGGATTTGGGCTCGCGGTGTTTGGACTCGCGGTGCTTGGTCTCACGGCTCTTGGATACATAGCGGGTGTGTGATTTCCGGTGAGAAGAAGACCGCGGGGCCGGGTCGGGCCGGTATTGGTATTGGTATTTTTCGGCCCTAGCAGTTGCCTCGGCGGCTGCGGCTGCTTCAGCCTCTGCAGCGGCCTGTTCGACTTCGCGTGCGCGACGGGCTGCGCGGCGGTGGGCTTGACGAGCGCTGTCCCGTTTGGTGCGAGACGAAAATGAGATTCGCTCTGGAGGGGTCAGGTCGGGGGTGCTGGGCCCGGCTGGATAGGCGTCGTACTCGTAGGTATGGGGATAGGTGTGGGCAGTGGCCCGGTGGCTAGGTCCAGGTGTGTCAGCGCCAAGATCAAAGTTAAAGTCATGGGGGTCATGGTCATGGTCATGGGGGGTGGTGAATACATCGTCTTCATCATCATGGTAGTGGTAGTAGTACCTTGAGTCGCTGCTGCTCAAGCCACTAGTGTGGCGGGTAGACGTGGAGCGGGAGTTCCGCGGGCTGGGACGGTGCCGGGATCGTTGGCGAGGCGGGGGCGCGGCGGTTGGGTCCAGCATGTAGGTGGGCAAAGGGAACGGCAGGTCGTCGATGTCCACGCGGGAGTGGTAGGTCTTGGGACGAGAGGACGAAGAAGACCGGGGCACGGCTGTTTCGTCGGCCATGCCGCGAGGGTCGTATCCCTCACGACCAGAATGGGGCCGGTGACGGGGTTCCGGGTTGTATGTGGACCAAGGAATCCCGGTCTCGTCGTCGGCGCCAAGCGGGTCGTAGCCCCGAGCCCGGGATGAGGACCGCGGCCGGGGCCGGGGCATCTGCTCGTCGTCCGCGTCATCACGCGGGTTGGACCGACGTCCTTGGCCTGAGAAGGAGTATGTTCTATGCCGCCGTGGAAGCTCTTCCTGGTCGTCGTGGCTAAAAAGGGGTGACGAGCGGTGAGCAGATCCACGGAGGTGCGAATCAAAGTTCACACTACCGCCATTGAACAGTGTGTCAAGGCGGGCACGGAAACCATCGTCTGAGTCAGGGTCCGGAAACGCGGTTGCAACAGGTGGCGCCATGGTGTTCTTGTCACAGTCTCCACACGGCGGCTTGTCACTGGGTTGGGCCACGAGCTTGTTTGTCAATGAGTGTGAGAATCGTTGATGACTATCTAGGTAGGTAGTGACCGGTGATTGTGTTTGTGTTTGAGTGTTTTGTTCTCAAGTGACAAGAGATGCTAAGTGAGATCTGCCCCTGGGGTAGATACCCCTTGTTGACGAAGTAGCCAAAACAAAATAATGAATGAACAGGAGAACGGGGGGAGGGTAAAAACAAAGCCGATAGTGACGGGGTTACCGCCGAGGGCGGTACTGGCCGTGGACACGTCCCCGGTGGGCGAGAGGATATCAGATTGTCCCAAAATGGGAGAAAGTGAGGCACGAAGGAGACGAGGAAGAAAACAGTTGACCAATTCTGCTCTCACAACTTCCCTCTCAACACTCGACACTCCAATCTTATACCCCGAGCGCCCACCAGGGCCCGGCCGCGGCCTTGATCACTTGGAAGGTTGTGGTCAACCTCGTGAGGTGTTGTGACTCGAAAAGAGGGCCGCGTTGTTGGGTTTGATGCTGCGAAGGTCGAGGTCGGGTTTGAGGCCGGACGGGAAAGCTCGAAGCGAGGCGAGCAGAAACTGCGAGCAAAAGGCACTCAAACAGGACGGATGACCTCGACACCGCCTGGAAGTTCAGGATAGAAACGAAGAGGCCTCACGGGGAACCGACAACATATTTATTCGGCGGCCTGCCATAGCCAGGCGACGGTAGTCATGTTACCACTTGAACGGCCAAAACCGCCGGCCGCCATGTTGTACGCGGCCGTCCGCAGTCAAGCGGGAGTTTACCATAATCGGGGGACTGCGCGTTTGGCGCATCTTGAGACGTAGCTTTTTGGCGCCTCATGCGACCACAGTATGGCCGGCACATGGCGAGCGCGCCTGTTTCGCCAGTCAGCCGACCCCCCGGCACTGTACCGAATGTAAGTTTCGCGCGCAGCCTCGCGGAACCGCCCAAGCAGCCCCAGTCGGGCCTCCGAAAACGGCCGAAGCGGTCAAGTAATTTTCGAAAAACAGGGCGACCGTGTAACTCGAAGGGTGCCCGATGAAAGCCCCACTACGACTTATTTTGCGCAGAGAGGTAACCCACGGCCGCTTTTCCCGGGCCTGCAAACGAAACCGGCAGAAGATCCAGACTCTTGGTGGTGAACTTGGTGGGGAGAAATTGGAGAATCGGTTGCGCTGCGCCGAAACATGCGAAGCAACCGCCGAGGCCGCCAATGGCAACGCATGACCCTTCTCGAGCCCCTCTTTTTCGTCCGAGCTCTGGTTGGTAGATGACGTGCATGGCCGCCAGGGCCGACCCACCTGATCACGAAACATGCGACGAAGACAACTCGGAAAGTCGCAGTGTGTCGTTCCTGACACACTGCACTTTGCGCAGTTCGAAGCTTGCTGCGCCGAGCTGTCCATTGTCCAACCAACAACCAGCCCAGGCCTTCCATCGTCTTCGTTCCTGAGCGAGGACCTTGCAGGCTGTGATGATTTTATGCACATTGAGGGGTCCACGACCCCTCTTTCAGTTTCCCATGCGGCTTGGTTACCGTTTGTGTGGATTTCGTGGTTTTAGACCCTAACACTGACTAACTATCAACGACACCATCCTCAACGACCAACTCTCCTGTCTCACCCAGGTACTCTTACGCTCCCATCTCAGGATCAACCGACCTCCCCCTTCCTTTCGCTAGTGGTATGTCCTCCCCTTAATCCCTATCCAGGCCCACCGGCGTAGCAAACCCGATGTCCCCTCCACCCCATTCCAAACCGTATAATACGACCTCAACCACGGCGTCCCAAAAATCCACGCCGGCCTCCCCCGCACCGGCTCCCTCGCCACCCTCCCAGGGTCCGTAAACACCCCCTGACAAACCCCCGGCTTCCCCGGGTACTCCCCCACATTCACATACTCCCTCCGCACGACCGCATCGACCTTGTGCGTGGCGTTGCCCGCGGTAAAAAGCACGTCGCGTGCGACACGCTCCAGTAAATCGCAGGGCGCGCCCCAGGAACCGAAGTTATCGAGCGGTTGGATGGTGGGGGACATGAGTGCGTAGATGGCGGCGGTGGTCTCGCGGTCCGGGGTGGTGATGGAGGCGCCGCCTGTGTCGACGAGGGTGACGGCGTCGAGGGAGCCGTTGAGCGGGGGGGACCAGCCCGGGGCGGACGCGTCGTCCGGTGGGGAGGTGGTTGGGGGGTTGGTGGTGCTGACGCGGGCGCCTAGGACGTCGACGACCCACCGCCAGCGGGAGGAGGAGAGTTCCCAGTTGAGGGGGATTTTGCGGAGGGTGTTGGGGAGGTAGAGGGTGCGGTCGGTGCCGCCGAGGGTGAGGACGCCGGCTTGGTATTGGGGTGGTTGGCGACCGTGATGATGAGAGTGGTCCCCGCTACAGGGCTTCTTGCTGGGCGTGAAAGAAAAGCTGAACTCTGGTCCTGGGATTTGGCCAGTCTTTACCAGCCCCCAGTAGATGGGAGTGAACTCGCCCTCGGTCTCGTTCCAGAAGGAAGTCGGCGTTGAGCTCAGCCCGAATAGCCCATCCAGCGGCTGGTCGCGCAGACCAGGCGAGTAGGTCGAGTATATCGCGAACTCGCTGGTGGGGTTGTCGCCTCCGGGCGCGAGGCCGGCCATTCGTATGGTGTCGGTCACGACGGTGCAGTTGGCGCCTTGCACCTCGGGAGACGAGACGGTTCCGGCGCCTTGGCCGAAGGTGATGAGCAGGGTGCGGTTGGGCTGCGGTGAGAAAGTGCTGGAGTTGGATGGGTCGAAGAGAGCGTGGTCGCCGCAGGTGGTGCAGTTCTTTTGTCCCACGAGCATGATGGAAGCGCCGGTGTCGAAGATGAGTTTACTGTTGTGTGTGTGTGCAAAGGCTGATTAGCTTCCACTTAGGCCGAGGTCCAAACTTGGTGATAAAGAAAACTCACAACTTCTGCGGAGGGGTACCAGCGGTGATTTCGCCGTACCACTGCAGATCTGCCGTGCCATTTCTCCACACGTCCAAGTCGATGTTGGCAGGCCTGGCTTTGACGCCGCGTGCCAAAGCTCCGTTGCCGAACTGGATGGGTGAGAGGTGTTCAGGTATCGGCTCGAGGTAACCGTCAGGTTCGGGAACCGCTGCCGAGCGGACCAGCCCGCCGAACCAGGCCAAGCACAGCAGTTTGCTCATCATCATGATGAAATTGAGTCTTCAATCTTGCTGATGCTGTTGCGTTGTGATGGTGTTTGAAATGAGAGGTGAACTGCAGAGATGGTGAAAGAGAAAAGGATGAGTTAGGAAGTTTGAGGATTTGTATAAACCAGTCGATCGAACATCCGTTTCCTCTCCCAACCGCTCATACCTTTTTGCAAGCAAGTACAATCCGTTGTCGTTTTGGTATTCCTTGCCTTGAACAATACTAACAAATTTCATACCCGCCGCGCGCTCAACTGGTCCGGGCAGAGATGAAGTGGGCGGAATCAAAACAATGGCAAGTTCGGGGGGGAGAACAATCCCAATGGTCAGAGTGTAATTTCCACCTGCTGTCCGCCAACACCAGCATCCGCCACAGTTTCTGTTGGCTCCATTCAGAATATTGCACGGTATGGCATGCATTGTTGGCGGCCAACAATTGCGTCTCGGCATTATCTCCGAGAATTGGCGGACCTGGAAAACGACGGGCCGGTGCGGGCCTGTCCCACGTGGTAGTCTTGTAAGTAATGGGAATACAGATTCTGTTCCTACCTTACCTACCTAAGGTAGGAAGTGTACCTTATGCATACATGTAAGTACCCCCGGTCAAGTCTGCTGTCCCTCTAAACAATGCCAAGTATTTAGTAACCCCCAACAAAGTCGGGCCGTAGATCTGGGCCGAGCAGGTCCTCAACGTCTCGGCCTGGACCCGCTGTGGCGCCTCACGATAGAGAATCGCCGGCACTAGCGCAAGCTTATTTTGATGTCAGAAAGCCCTCCAGGTAATTACACAGCCCTTTGTCAATTGTGAGAGGCCATGTAGAAAATTACAGTCGCCGAGCAGATAATTAATGATCATTGGGAGAAATAAACCACTGCAATAGCAATATTTCGTAAACTAGAGGCGCCTCTATATTGCGCCGACGGATGAAAATAGAACTCAGAAAACCGACTGAGTTCAGGGGACATAACGATGACCGAGAATTCGAAGTTAACCGACCGTGTCTATCTCGGCCACGGGCGGTTACCAGTGTCACAACCGGCGACTTGCTGATACGAGCCATGATGCCGTGCATGTAAGGAGGTCAAGAGCCATGCCGTCCCTTCCGTTTTTTTGGCCTAATTTTCACGCAATCTCGCGAAACATGCTTCGCTCCGCTGTACTACTTGTGGTTGCTTACACGTGTAAACCAGAGTGAGGGAGGACTCAGGAGCTCAGGCAAGAGAAACTGTGTATCGTTGAATAATTATATCAGACGTACTGTGTGGGTCCGTCCAAAGGGAACGCCCGGACCGTTGCGAGGTGGGGCCAGCCAAAAACTTCCGATTGATCCCGGTGGGCCTCTTAGGGTTACATCGAGACAGTTCGCGCCGGCGACAGACGGCAGTTACCTCATTGATGGGCTTGCACACCGCCTGAGCGTTGACTTCCCACGGTCATTTCGTCATTTCTCACGTCCCATAACTAGACTATTTCAATCCACAATAGGGCACACCATCATCACTTCGTCTTTATGCTTTTTGTGTCACAACAAACTCATCAAATATGAGCGCCGCCGAACAACAGGCCGTGCCAGCCACGGCAACGGCGGAAGACACCCCCACTTCAGACACCGCCGCCGCGAGCAGCACCACCAATGCTTCAGAGGCAACAGAAGCTCCGGCCACCACGGACACCCCGGCTCCAGCCCCGGCTGCGGCGGTGGCTCCGGTGTCTGACGAATCCACGGCTGCAGCTCCGGCATCTGACGAACCCCCGGCGGCTGCTGGGCCATCAGACCCGCCCACGTCCGAATCCGTTGCGGCTCCTGCAGCCACAGATTCAGAAACAGCAGCCAAAACGGAGTCCGACGCTCCAGCGGCCGCCGCTGCAGCCACTGAAATCAATGACGACGCCGCCCCTGTAGCCACCGAAACTAAGGACGCCGTCATCCCAGCCGGCGAACCAACCCCCATCGATAAGCTCTGGGCCGCCGCGAAAGCCGAAAAACACCCCGAGATCTGGGGTGTGACGCTCGCCGACCCGGAGACCCACATCCCCACGCGTATCATTCTTCAAAAGTACCTCAACGCCAATGATGGTGACCTAGCCAAGGCGAAGGACCAGCTGATCAAGACGCTGCACTGGCGCTCCCAGGCGAGACCCGTGGAACTGGTCAAGAAAGCGTACCTCAGGGCCAAGTTCGAGGGGTTGGGGTATGTGACGCAGTATCGGCAGGAAGGGTCGACGGAGCCTACTGGTAATGAAGTGTTTACATGGAACATTTATGGGAGCGTCAAGTCGATTGATGAGACGTTTGGGGATTTGCAGGAGTGAGTATTATTCCTTGTCCCCAGAAGTCACGTTTGACAGTATCTCCCACCCCAGCGAGCTAACCAACCCCTGTGTCCAGCTTCTTGAACTGGCGCGTTGCCCTGATGGAGCAAGCTCTGCAAGCACTGGACCTCAACTCAGCCACCCAGCCGATCACAGCCGAGGAAGACCCCTACAAGATCTTCCAGGTGCACGACTACAAGTCCATCAGCTTCCTGCGCCAGTCACCTCAAGTCAAGACGGCCAGCGCCGAGACCATCAAGGTGTTCGCCCAGAACTACCCGGAACTGCTCAAGGAGAAGTTCTTCGTCAACGTGCCTGCTATCATGGGGTTCGTGTACACGTTCATGAAGCTGTTTGTGGCGCCCAAGACGATCAAGAAGTTCCACCCCATGTCGAACGGTGGCAATCTCGCGGCTGAATTTGGGCAGAGCAAGGTGGTGACCCTGGGGGAGAAGTTGCCGGCCAACTATGGTGGGAAGGGGGCTGCGCTGGAGGAGCAGGGCACTGGGCCGCTGCTGGCTGACGAGGTTCATGAGACCAGTGAACTGGAAGAACGGGCGGCTGAAAGGGAATTGTAGAACATATTCTTTAACGAGTATGAATTTAATCTTGTTCGGTATGCTCGCCTGAGCAGAATTTCCACCCCCCTCTTGTTCAATTTCATTCCTCATCCTGTTCCTCCTCCGCCTCCTTCACCGCCGCCCACAACGCCTTCAACCCATCCACATACTCATGCTCCTCTCCTCCCCCAAACAACAGCCACATCCGCTCTGTCTCCTCTGCAAACGCTCGCCCACGCTTCGCATCCCCCACCATCAGATACGCCCTCGCAAACCGCTCATAATACTCCACGAGCTGAGGGTACAGATCCTCCTGCTCGATCAGCGAGAAAGCCTCTAAGACCAATTCACCAATCCGCTTTTCGCGTTTTTCCTGTGATTCGCCATCGCCTAGATCGGCGGCTTGGCCGAGCGTGTGGTGGATGTCGATGAGTCGGGAGCGGCGGGTATCTGAGAGAGAGCGGACTTCCTCTGGTGCGGTGCACAGGTCGCAGGTGCAGGTGAATCCCCAGGGCTGGAGGATGGTTTGGCGGTCGGCGTGGGGGTAGCCCAGCGGAGCGTCTTTGAATGTTGTGAGTAACATCCGGGGGTCTGGTGGGGAGATGGTGAGTGAGATGGCTTACAACTGTGGGTGATTTCTTCCCCGGGCTGGATTGGGCGGAGGGAAACGATTTCCATTGCCATCCTGTTACTATTGAACCGCCAGAAGGCACTGGGCCCATTATTAGCAACCATCAAAGCATACTTGTGAGGGTATCTCAACTTACTTTGGGTGGCAGTCATGGTTCACCCTCTGCCAAACACTGTTAATACTCAATCCGCCGAATAATAAAGAATTACCGCCCCCGAAGATAACTCACCGAACCATCGATAAACAACGCCAAATGCGGCACCCCCCCAACATCCACCCCAAACCCATTCGTCTGCAACACATCCAACACCACATTCTCATCCCCTGACATCTTCGCCAGACCCATCACAGCCGCCCACTGCTCCTCGCCTAACCGTCGCAACCCAACATCCATCATGCTACTCTTCTGTCCCTCGCTAAACACCTCCCCATTCACAAAATCCATCCGAATCACCAGCACCGGAAACCCCGTCATGATGATCTCATGCCCGTTCAACGCGCTCGCCGCAGTCATGCCTTTATCGCGGCCGGGTATATCCCGGATCTCATACGCTGGCGTCCATGCCAAATTACTATCACCCCTCGACGTATTATCAGTAGCGGCCGCACCGGGAGTTCGATACGCAGCAAGCTGCCCGCGCAACACCCCCGCCACATCCCCATCATCCAACGCGCCAGAGCCAGCCACACTCGCCGCTATCTCAGGCGTGGTAATCAAGCTAAACCCCTGACCGCCGCGGAAATGTCGCGCGGTGAACACGCAGTCGGTACTAGCGGGCCGGGCCCAGGTGCCGTCGGCATCTCCCACTGCGTCGTCGCCGACAGGTTCGGGACAAAGAGGGGGTAGAGACCAAGGAGAAGCGTCTGTCGGGAGGGGACAGGTTGGGTGGTGATGGTGGTGGTGGACGGTCCAGGAGCTGCGGGTCCAGTCTCGCGTGGGGAGGTCCCGGGGGTGTTGGGAGGCGTGGATTGTGGGGGAAGAGAATGCGAGGAGGAGGAGGAAGAGGGTTTGGCGAAGGTGAGACCATGGGTGGTGGTGTTTGGGATGTGGTGTGAACATCTTTTGCCGGGGGGATATCGTCGTGTGTAGTTCAATGGTTGATTAGTGGAATAAGACATGAAAACATGGGAGGTTTGAAATACTGCGTCAATGGTTACTTTTGTGATGGATCGCTGTTTAAAACTCAACTATTAGAAAGGCTAGATACAATAAGGACACATGGCATTCACTGGCACTCCATTATGATTGATTGATTAACCTTGGCTTGACCATCACTGCAACTCTTAAGCATGCCTTAAAGTGCAGCCGGTCGGGTAATTAAATTGCCAAACCGCCCAGAATAACTGGACAATAAATTGCGAGGGCACCCGGGCTATAACTCCCCAACATTTATCCGGGGTATAGTCCAAGCCGACACTTGGAGCCATACTCGGCACTAACACTAAAGTTTCAGGTGCTATTTTCTCCGTTCGCGCAACCAGCGCTATCACCAAGGCTATTCTGAAACAAGCCTTTTGTGCCCTGTTCGGCGAACCATTTCCGTGTTGGCATCGTGGAAGCGCAGAATCCGGTTACTTCTTTGAATGTATGCTTGCGGTCGATAAAGGCGGCATGCTAAATAAATCCTGTGCTTCAGCTCTCAGAAGCCAATCTTGCTCGAGATTCGAGAACACCCTGTAATTATGGTCGTAAACTAATGCTCCATTCCTGAGGTGAAAATTTGAGTTAAAATTGAATTCTCTCATTCTTACAGGCGAAACTTTGAAATGTTAGCTCAAGTCACGATCCGATTTCAAGTTTTCTGGGTCTTCCCCCCCTTTTTAACATCGTTTGGATCAAGCCGATTTCACTATTGATTATTGCCGCCAATTAGCACCACCATATCCTTTATTCAAAATCGATCATGTCTCGGACTCGTCAGTCATTTTTCTTTGTCCAGTCAATCCTTTGTCACAGAAATGGATGCAGTGGCAATGAATGGCCTCGCTCCCCAGCAAAGCCGCTGAAACACTCCATCATCCTACAGTCGTATTGGAGAAGAAGAGCAAAATATAAACCAAATAAAAAACGAAAAGGATGTGCCTTGGTGGACAGGGAGTGCCGATCTCGTCCAATCGCAATGTCAGACGAAGGAGGGTGGAGACAGATACCAGCCAATGGGAGCCCTTGAATCCGGAAAAAGAGAAAAAGAGAAAAAGGAAAAGGGAGTGAAGAAAGAAAAAAGAGGGAAGGACAAAGCCGGTCTCCATCTGCCCCTCCATGCTTTGGGAAGGCCGCTTTTTGGTATAGTCGTCTTCAGCCCTTCCCATCTCTTGGATTTTTCTTTTTCGCCCGTTTCTTTTTCACAGTTTCCCGTGAGCTGCCCATTCCCTGCCGTAACTTCCTCGTTTTCAATTTTCAACCCCCGTCTCCGTGTCGGTTTCCAGTTCTTCAATCCCAAGCTCAAAATCAAAAAGAACAAAGGGAACAGAAGATTGGCGGCCAACCACGCACAAATACCAACTTCTCGGCGGACGAGCAATTCCACCCCAAACAACATACATCCTCAAAGCTTCACACCCTCACACACCATCTCGTCGAATCTCAGCGAGCAACCCCCCAGATCGTATCCGCAAATATCCTCACACTCATCTTCAATCTAATTCGCCACGATATTCATGGCGCCGGCTCTAAAGCGCTCACAGCCGCAGGTGGTGGTAAGTTTCACCCGTTTTCTTTTTCTGTTCTCTTTTTTCCTGCCTGTGCCGTGCTTTGGGATCCTCTTTCTTCCTGCCTCACGAACCTGGTCATCGTCTCAAAATCTCGAAGTCGAGAATCAAACCCAGAACTCGCGCACAACACATACTAGGGCACAAGGCGAGCCGATAAAATGGTAAGGACTAGAGGACTGGAAACACAGAAATCGGACCACAGCACAAATCAGAAGAAGTCGTGAAGAGGAGGAAGCCCGTGGTTGTAAGATATTGGGAACGTGACTTTTCCACGGGCGTGAATTCGTGATAACCGGAAGAGGTCGGGAACAAGAAGAAAACATAAACGGGAAGAAGTCACGAACAAGAAGAAGTCACGAGCAGGAAGAAAGAAGAAATTGGAAAACCGCAACAACAAAAAGCAAGGCGAGGAGTGGAAGAAAGTGCAAACACACCACCCAGTTCAAACCCGTTCACCACCATGGCCAAACATATCAAATCCGGGTATGAGCACACCGACTAACAAACGGCACAGGAAACACCAACCGCGAAGTCTACCCCGAAGAACAGCATCATTGTCGCAGGAACGAACCCCGTTCCTGCTGGCAAGGTTCAGGACACGCCTTCCAGCGACACCGAGTCCGCCCACAGCAACCACAGCAATAGCCGCAGCGGCAGTCCGGCTGCTGAGGCTGATCTCCCCGACACAAAGCCACGCACCGGCAACGACAAAACCGAGATTCCGATCCGGGCCAGCCGTGAGGCCGACGACATGGACACTGACGTGCCCCACGTCTACAACAAACCCAACACCCCCGCAAACCACAAAACCCACAACGGCACCTTCCTGAAATCCATTACCATGCCTCCACCGCCTACCTCCTCGTCGGCCGGCCCTGTCGACCATCGCGACGGTATGACCTACCAGGATTATGAGTTCTCCGATATCGAAGAGATCACCGTTCGCCAGCTCAACGAGGACATCGTCGCTTACCGCTACGATTTGGATTACTGCGAGGCGCACCTGCGCGACGACCAATACCTCAATGAGCGAAACCGGGACGGCAACAGCGAAGATGACGACGGCGCGAAGGTGCCCGCGATCGATCCCGCGGCCGCGCTCACTCCCCAAGAGGCGCGCACTCTGCAATTGCGCTGCCTGGATTTGGGCCACCAGATCCGCTATTGCACCCACCGGATTGAAATGATCAAGGCGCGGACTCGTAGGTCGTTTGGCGGCGCTGGCGGGAGTGACGTTCGAAACGGCGGTCTCTCGTTTTCGTCCTCGGCTGTTCGGGGCGGCGACTACGGCCGCGGCGCGCCTGCGATGGAGTCGGTGTATTCGGCGAACGGCCTCAACGGGCCCGGCAGACAAAACGGCCGGGGCGGTGGATACGGCGGGTCGGCTCTTCCGACGCCCGGCCGACGTACTCCGTCGGGTGGCAGCAGCAGCGGCCTAGTCGCGGCCGGCAAGCGCACAGCCCTCGATGACGGCGACCATCTCTACCACGGCTACCACAACAATGCGTCCCACACTAACAACGGTGGCGCAAAGCGAGTCCGCATGTCGGCAGGTTCCCCGGAGATGGACATGCCCCATGCCAACCACGCCCAGCCTGTTCAGCACGCCGCTCACAACCCCGTCGGCGAAGAGGGGGTGAACACGGCCCTGCAGCGTCTCGGGTTCTGGAAGTGCCGGCTGTGCTCGGCGCCCAAGTACCTGCTCGCCGGCGCGGGCCGAACGCCTGCCGCGCCCTGCAAGTGGCCGCTCAAGGACATTTCCAAGATGATTACGCACTTTACCGAGATGCACGGGGAGCACACGCCGGCGGAGCGATGCGCTGAGTTGGGTGCTGCGTTGGCGCAGAATCGTACGTACATTCTTCTCCGTTTTCTTTTTTCTCTCTCATATTCCTTTTTATTTTTCCATCGTTCTTACTTACTAACGTGGACATCTGTCCGTTTTCTAGGCGGCCCCTTTGAGTACTGGCTTCGACGCACCCGGGCACAAAACATTAGCGATGGTGGCATCATTGACGACTGCTTCGACACACTGTTCAACGGCGAGATGCCAGAGCTCCTGAGACGCCATAGCCGTGCTGCCGCGGGCATGCCGGGGCCCTAGACCCTCGGAGATCGGGGATATATTACCGACTGGGCTTTGAATTGGGTTACAGAGGGCGGGCAGCTGCGTTGGGAAGATACACAGGTTCGAGGGCTATTACCGAAATGCTTCAACCAAGTCTTGAATTTGCTTGAATTTTATTCTCGTTGCATCGGGCCTTGTTCGCCATAATTATGCGGTCAGGCACTTCTTTTCTTTCTGCCGATTTTTACGTGGAGGATCTCAATTCTTAGCTCCATAAACTTCAACTGGGTTCTTAAGGACAGGGAAAGGGGAAGGAAATGGGGAGAGGGCAGCTGGAAGATGGGGTTAAGACATGGGTTTTGAACGCAGCTTCTGAAAGGGGGCCCCGGGATATGATGGCCAGGACCTATCTGGGCTAAAACAGCACCACCTACGTAACAAGTCGTGATTTTACGCCAGAATTAAAAAGCTGCAGTTAGCAATCAGTGAAGTGGTACAAGTGATAAGTGATCAGATGTCCCTTTCTTTTTTCCGTTTTTTTATTTCGTTTCAAGATGAAGATTAGTTACTAACCGTTTCCGAAGAATTTTTTTAAAAAAAGAAAGAATCACAAAAATATGCAAAAGAAGTCTTGTCCTCTCCATGAAGATATATTGACTCTGGTTATTAGCGTGACGTGATATCTTCCGGGCCTCGGCTCTTGGGGTTGTAGTGCTGTGGGGGAGACCTGGGGAAATGCCCCACAGTGGGGTCCCTTGAGCAGCTCGTCGTTCTCGCGTGCCCCTCGCCAGGCGAGCCTAAGCTCCCGTTTCCAAGCTTTTCTCAAGCTATCTCTGGACGAAAGCTCCGAGCTTCATCCCCCCACCTTCCCACCTTACCCTCACGATCGCGCGATCACGATGGGCCTCATCAAAAAAGTGACGCTCTCCACCGTCGGCCTCGGCAGCGCAGCGCTGGGCTACCTCGGCCTGGCGACCACCATCGTGAGCCCGCTGCCGGCCGACGACCCGCTGTGGCAGAGCAAGAGCTTCGCCAAGTACAACCGCCATCGGAATCCGTCGACGCAGGATATCTGTGTCAAGCGGATTCCGCTGGCGAAGATTAGGCCGGAGCTGCTGGAGAAGGAGGGGGATTTGGCGCTGGAGTTTTGTAGGGGGGTTTGGGGCGGCTGGGGTGAGTTTTTATGAGTTTGTTTTGTTCATGTCCTATCTAAGGAGTGAAGGAAAATGCCTGGGGTGGGTTTGCTGAGGGTGAGGGCATCACGCGACATGGGTCATCATCAACCCTGAACCTCATCCGGTTTTTTCTTTTGGTTTTTTTTTTTTTAACAAAAAGGAAAAAAAAGAATTAACCAAATATTAACCAACACCCAGGCTACCGCTTCCAACGCGCCTACCTCGCACGCAAATACCACTCCCCCGCAACAACACACCAACTCTGGACCGTCGAACAACTCGCCCACTCGGCCTACGCCCCCGGCACCGTCCTGACGGACCACTTCGAAGTGGTCGAGCGCACCGCCAACGAGATCACCATGCGCTGCGGCGACACGCCGCGCAACCCCAACCCGCGCGAGTCGGATGGGCTGTTTGTGCTGAGCGCGGCGGTGGACCGGGCCAGCGGCGAGGCGGTGTTGGGGCTCAAAAGCTGTTTTTTCACGAGTAAGGATAAGGTGGAGGGCATTCAGGGGCCGATGCCGGGGTGGATGGAGGAGTTGCATCGGTGGTATTCGCGGATTTGGATGGAGACGGGGTCGTGGAGGGTTACTCGTTAGTTAGGCCGAGTTATCGAGGCAAGGGATCTTATGACATGAGTGGTAATTGACATGTATGTACATGTGCTTGGTTGGCTCTCTTCCTTGAAGCACCACGTGCCCCAGCCACAACGGCTGGTTCTTCTCCATTTGCGGGCATTCTGCGTCCTTTTACGGTTCTTGCAATTTACTGCATGTGTACATGCGGAGAATGCGGGGCATTTGTCTCCAAATCCACAACACGCAGCGGGATGACAGCGATGGAACCATACAACGGCCGGCTCTGCGTTGGACAGCGGGTTCCTGTTTGATAAGACTCGGGTCCGGAAAGCGTCGTGAGTGGACTCATGCGAGTTGGTATCACTGCCAACGCTGTTCATGTGAGACATTGTATTTACAACGAGATCCTATTCGATACTCATCGGAGAATAATGTACCATGCATTCGGTATTTGATATGGCTTACGCCGAAAGCCCCTCCTCTTCCTTTCTTCATCTCATTGATTCCAGTTTCTCAATCTTGCACTATTTGCATCGAGACCACCGGTCCTCGCCTGTCGTTCTTCCAACCAACACATCATCATTAAATCCTGTATTTGAACGACCTTCACCATGTCTACCCCAAGAGATACCGCTACCAAGGTGAAACCCTCTCTCTCAATCCCAAATACTTGATCAAGTCAAACTACATCACCCCAAGCAACAGCAAACACAAATCAAGCAGTCACCCTGATTAACTTCCCATAGACCAACTCCCATCCCCTCGGCCCGTTATCCCCCTCTGAAATCACCCATACCGCCGCCCTAGTTCGGTCGTGTTGGCCTAACTCAATCGACTGCCACTTCAAAATCGTCACACTCCAAGAACCTTTGAAATCCGAGCTTGCGCCCTATCTTGTGGCCGAGCGAGCAGGTGGAAGTCGCAATGGACTCCCAAAGATTGATCGGAGGGCATTCGTGGTGTATTATCTCCGGGGGACGGTAGGTTGCTCCGTTTTCCAATCTTGAGAGAACGTCATCCAAATATTGACGCTTGAATCTGGTTTGGTCCGAAATAGCACAACCTCCACGAAGCCGTTGTGAACCTGACGCAAAGCAAAGTCGAAGCCAACGTCAAACTGGGCCCGTTCATGCACCCCAACGGTGATGGCGAGGAGATCATTGCGGTTGAGAAGGCGCTGCTGGCCCACCCAGATGTGCAGGCTGAACTTGCAAAGCTGAAGCTCCCGGAGGGCACTGTAGTGGTCGCTGACCCATGGCTATACGGTAATTCCGCCTTCCATTGCGAACACTTCTAACTAACCCCCCGGGGAACGACTTGGAGAGAAGTTGACTGACCATACCTAGGCACCGACGGCATCAACGACGAAAAGCGGGCAATGCAATGCTTCCTGTACATGCGTGACCCCGCCAACCCCTCCGAGCCCGACAGCTGCCACTACGCCTTCCCTTTGCCCATCTCGCCCGTCATGGACCCCATCACTCTCGAACTCATCCGCATCGACATCATGCCCACCGGCCTCGATGAGAAGACCAAGCCCGTCCAACCCTGGCACCCGGCCCCAGCGAGCGAGTACATCCCCGAGGCGCAGCCCCAGCTGCGTACCGACCTCAAGCCACTGCGTGTGAGCCAGCCGGAGGGGGCGTCGTTCACGGTGGAGGACTTTTCAGAGCTCGGGAAGCTGGTGCGATGGCAAAAGTGGGATTTCAAAGTCGGTTTCAACCAACGGGAAGGGATGGTGCTGTACGACGTGCATTACGACAACCGGCCACTGTTCTACCGGCTGAGTCTCTCCGACATGTCGATTCCGTACGCAGATCCGCGCGCACCGTTCCACCGCAAGGCCGCGTTCGACCTGGGCGATGTGGGCGCAGGTATCATGGCCAACAACCTGGAGCTCGGGTGTGACTGTCTGGGGAGTATCTACTACATCAGCGGCGTGTTGTCCGACAGCCACGGAGAGCCAGTGGTCATGCCGAACGTGTTGTGTCTGCACGAACAAGACAACGGCATCCTGTGGAAGCACACCAACTACCGCACCAACCGGGCCGTCGTGGTGCGCGACCGCGAGCTGGTGCTCCAGACCATCCTGACAGTCAGCAACTACGAGTACATCCTGGCCTTTATCTTCAACACAGCCGGGGACCTAGCCTACGAAGCGCGCGCCACGGGCGTGCTCTCCACCCAGCCGCTCGACGCGGACTTGACCACCGCCGCAAAACACCCATTCGGCACCGCCGTCCATCCGGGCGTCCTGGCCAGCTTCCATCAGCACTTCTTCAGCCTACGCATCGACCCCATGATCGGCGGGCACGGCAACAGCGTCGTGTACGACGACGCCGTCCCCATCCCGCGGGATCCCGCCCTCAACCCGCACGGCGTAGGGTACACCGTCCAGCGCACGCCGATTCCCGTGTCTGGCGGGTTCGACCTTGACGCTGCCCGAGGCCGCGTGTTCAAAATCATCAACCCGACCGTGCACAACCCGGTCAACGACGCAGCCGTGGGGTACAAGCTGATGATCCCGCCGGTGCAGACGATTCTAGCAGACGCGGAGAGTTTCCACCACCAGCGGGCCGAGTTTGCCGACCGCAGCGTGTATGTGACGCGGTATGCCGAGGGAGAGTTGTACGCGGGCGGGACGTACACGAACCAGAGCCGCGGCGGAGCGGGCGTGCGCGGGTGGGCGAACCGGAGAGATGACTTAACGGACAAGGGGGATCCAGTGGTGTGGGTGCAGTTTGGGATTAATCATATTCCGCGTGTTGAGGATTTCCCCGTTATGCCGGCCGAGACGCTGCGGGTGATGCTAAGGCCTGTCAACTTTTTTGAGAGAAATCCGGCGATTGATGTGCCGAGCAGTCGGCAGGAGATCAACTGTAGTGTTAGCTTGAATGGGTCAGGGGACAAGACAGTGGAAGGGAAACTTAAGGGGTTGACGCTTGGGGGTGAAGGTGGGAAACTGAAGGCTGCCTGTGCATCTCACGGTGGGATTTGATGACGAGGGTGTGAAAGCTGCATTCCGAGTTTGTTATGCGGCGTTTGAGCTGTCAGAATTTATGGAACCCACTGTGCTGTTCCACTCCATCCATACACTAAACATGAGTGTAGCGAGGGTATGAAACTCAACGAAAATAGAACAATGCAAAACCCCCGTAAACCAGGCCAAATTCAATGTGGCGCATGAAAACCCTAGAGGAAGAAGATCATATCCCAGTGTCCCTTCGTACCGAGTTGCGAGTGTGCAGTCGTCAGTCAGCCATGCTGAGCTGCAGCGGCGATCACTGGGCCCTGGCCCCTTTCCCCGGAAAGCTTAAAATACAGTGGGCCCCCACCGCGAACAACGCTCCAGACCAGCCGACGTCATCCCCCCACTTCGAGCTCCGGCTCTGAAATCGCGTTTTCAGCACTTGCACCACCCGACACGGTAGGCGTTTAAATTGGGACTCTTTTTCCCACTCCACCTTACCCCCACGACATCTTTGTTCAACGTCCTAGATCTCGCGCCTAGCATCCTTCGATATTCTCACATTGCAACACACCGTCAGAAAGAGTCGCACAAACCCGTGATTGGGTGTTTTTCTTGCTGTTCTACATTCACGCCAGCTGAATTCCACGCCGCACAACACAGCCGCGAGCAAAGCCAGCACCGTTACGAAATTCCGCCGCAACGAGAATCAAGCATCACAGCCATGTCGCAACATCAGTCACATCCATCGTACCCGTCGCATCCAACATTTATCAACCTCCCACAACCGCCGTCCAATCCGGAAACACCCCCCGAGATTCCGTAAGTCTTTCATGTCACGCCACGGATTGTCGAGCTGAGCCAGATCCCGCTAATACCTCATCACGGCAGAGGTACCCCCACGAGCACAACAACATCCCTCTCCGCCCTCTCGACAACCGCCATCAAAGATGGCCACCGCGGCGCTCTCCACCACCGCGGGCATCAACAGAACGCATCCGTCAACAGCCTCGAAGCCGAACGTGCCGACCGCATCAGCCGCCTAACAGGCCTATCCAATGTCTCAACCCTCCGCGGTCCGCCCGGGCCTTTTGCACAAAACAATTCAGGGTCGCCACAAACCACACCAACATCCACCGGTTTTCCCGCAAATCTCACAGGCCCTGGTGCAATGGCCGGCCTGACGCCAGCCTATTTCGATGCCGCTGGACAGCCCGTCGCAGACACCAAAGTAAGCACTGTCGGTTCGGCGAGCGCCACCGAGAGCGTTGGCGGGCGGACAAGCGGCACAACCGAAGTGGGCGGCGACGGGTCCACGCTAGGCGAGGACCGCGATGAGGACATGCTGACGGAGATGGACTCAGCCAGCGCGAATGGTTACATGGGTGGTGACGGGATGGATGAGGACCTAGACAACATGACGTCGCGCAGTGTGGGGGCCTTTGAGGACCGCATGTCCGACGACGGTAGCGCTAGCTTGGTTGGGTTTGGAGAGGGCGCAGGCAGTACGCTGTCAGGGCCCATCTACCACCGCCGGCCGCTGCCCACGCAAAGTAGCACCAGCGGCAGCGGGGCACTGGCGTGGGCGCTAGAGCGAAGCGGTTCAGGTCTCAGCGACGGCCCGGCCGCATCGCCTGGACCTCACCACCACCCCTATCCTCACACCTACCATGTCCAGCACCAGCGTGGCGGTAGCAGCAGCAGACAGCGGGACTATTCAACACGCTCCTCGGATCGGGATACGACTAGTTCTGATACCCCCGTGAGCCAGTCCGCCGTACGTGAGAGGCGAGAGGCTCGCATGGTGGACGGAGTGGCCATGGAAACCGGTGCACCGGTGTCTGGGGGGGCACCAATGGGACCGGGTTATGGCGATGAAGATGATGTTTTCGTCGACACCACCACCCGTAGTCCTGTTCCTGTCCAAACCCATACGAGTCCAGGCTCAAACCCCGGACAACAACAACCACAGCAACATTATCCACGGACACGCTCACGGCAGCAGCAGCAACAACATCTCCAGCATCATCAATATCCCCAGCAACATCCGTATTCGTTTGCCCACCACCACAACCAACAACATCAGTATCAACCAACACCACCGCTGTCACAGCAACAACATCAGCAGCAACACAATACCCAGCCATCCACCCGCGAGACTGCCGAGCGTATCGTTCGAGAGACCCTCGATGACGGCGAGGAAAGGGTAGGGAGTACCACGCTGGAGAGTCCGCGCGGTAATGGAAAACTGGGGCGGTTTTATTTTGAGGAGAGCTAAGCCCGCCGTCCATCTGAGCCCTCCAACTTGTCTTTTGCCTGTTTTATGAAGTGACAGTTTACCACGAGCAGAAAGAAACAAGATCGTCTTGTGTTCGGGATTGGGATTACATCTCCTTGCTATCTTGTCAAGTGAGATTGGGATTTTAACTAGCATGGGGACGGTTGATGTGTTCTGTCGTTTTGTTTGGTTCGGAGTTGGAGCTGGAGTTGGAGCTGGAGTTTGGGCTGGCTGGCCATGATTTGAAGACCTCGCGATGATGGTATGCAGGGGTTTTGTTATTATTCCTTTTTGTGGACTGAGACTTTAGGCGAGCCGATGCTCCATTTGTACTGCTATGTGTGTTGTTTTGCAATCTATCTTATTCCCTTCGTGCACGTTTTATTTTTATTTTTGTGGTTTGTCGGATCGCATTACTGCCTCGCTTGTGGTTTCAATCTCCGGTTTTGAGACTCTCCAACAACTTTATCTCAATCTTGTTATTTATTTATTTACTTGATATGTGAGGGTTGGACTTGACGATTACCGCTGTTTCTTCTTTTGGTGTACTATTATCATTACTATGAAGGAAGAAAACCAACGGGAACAAACGGTCTGGGGGGTACGGATTAGCATTACAGGATTGTCTTGCCGCAGGGCTAGCGTTTTGTTTTTATTCATCTTCAATCCTTTCGATTTTCCCACACCATGAATGCAAATCACCTGAGCTCGATCGAATGAGTTATACTCCCGTGACTGGCCCTTTGCCAGACGAAGTGGTTGTCTCCCAGGTTTCCGTGCAATCTCTCAGGGACAGGATCATGACCAAGGCTGAGATAACATTGGCAATACAACGAAAATTTTGCGGTATTTCATCAATTGCAAATTGCGAACCGTAAAGTTCGTCTGTTAGCTAGCAAAAGGGGATTCCTAACAACAGGCATTCCCATGTCCATTCATGGGGTTAGCAAACCCGGCGCCGAACACAGCGCTACCGACCCAGAAAATGGGAAGAAACATTTTCCATACACGTTTCAACACAGCGGAACCTCCGCAGTCCCGTCACATTTGCAGCTAGTAGCAAGCAGACAGCATCAGCATCATCTTCACGCCAAGCGCCCCAACGGTATCATCTTGAAAACAAACCGGCAGCAATAAACCGGCCCAGTCAACTCCACCTGTCCCTTGGCCCATTCTTCACCCAGTACCAAACGGTGCAGACCGTCCCAGACAAGGGGAAAGGACCCATTAAGAATAATAAAGCAAAAAAGAACCGTAAAAGCATCACCAACCCCCGCTACCTAACCTAATTTAACGGGACCGACCCATCCGCCTAGCCGACGAAGGCAACATAGCCGGGATATCCTCCATATCATCGTCCAAATCACTGCTCAAGGCACTCCACGAACCCGCAGGGCGATCATCCGCGCCATCATCACCAAAGCCACCACTGACTCGGCCGCCACCATTGCTACCACTCAGTCTCCCTCCTCCCTTTGCGGTCCTTTGTGTCGTGCGTAGCGAGGAACCGAGGGACTTGAAGGTCCGCTGCTTTTTGCGGGGGCTGCTGGTGGGCGGGGTGTCGAAGATGTCACGGCTGGCGTTGTCTGCGTTGTCATTACCGTTCCCGTTCGGCTGAGACGCGGGCCGTGGGCGTTTGGCGGATTTGGGGGTTTTGGTTTTGTTGGAGAGAGCGGCTGAGGTGGTTGTTGGGTTGGGTTGGGTTGCGGGCAGACGTGAGACAGGTACAGGCGACGATGAGGGCAGGATGACCATCCTTTGCTCTTGTTCTTGCTCCTCGTTGGGGGGCTCCTGCTTTTGCTGTTGGTCCTGCTCTGGCTCCTGCTCTGCAGTAGCAGCGGCCGCGGCACTGGCACGTCGTCCGCGCCGTCGGGTGCGGGTAGTCTCGGGTTCATCACTGGGGAAGACTTCACGTCGTCTGGCGTCATCGGCGTTGCCGTGCTCATGTTGCTCATCTTCGGGGTTGGCCTCGTCGCTGCGCTGCGCTTTCTTGTCCCGTCTTCGTCTGGACCTGGACTGTGACAAGTAGGTGAGGATAGGTGGTGAAGCTGTCGGAAGTTCCGGCTCAACCTCTTCCTCCGACTTTGGCTCGATGTATAAGCCACTATCTAGCTCAGGACTGGCTACTCGAGTGCTGGCTGCGGTTCGAGTGGCAGGGGTCCCGTTCTGTGAACCCCAGCGTCCGGGGAGTGAGACCTCGGGTGTGGCTCTGTTATCGTCGTCCTCTTCAGAGAGTAGCGCGGCGTCTTCAGCCTCGGCTCCTGCATCATCCTCTTCCGGGACCGGGCGGACTGGCTCCTTGCCTTTTTTCTTGCCCTTTTGAGACCTCTTGGAAGCGGGCCTAGCGTCTGCTGCAGCAGGACCACCCTCCTCCTGATCCTCATCACCCTCTTCCTGATCCGCACTACCGAACCGACCTTCCGACTCATACATTTCACAGAGGTACCTGGCACAGTCTCGTGTAGTCTTATACTCCCACCTCGGCACCGCCTTCCGCATACGCCCCCAGGTAACCACGAGAGCCTGTCGCTCATACCTCCCGCGAAACGTACCGGACACGATAGCCTTCCAATCAATCCTGGAGTCCGTGCCTGCTTGCGAATCGCGCACTGCGCAGAGAAGACGATACTTGACCTCGGGTGAGATCCTGCGCAGGTCGTCCCGGGCCTTCTTCAAGCGCCAGGAGTTGCCCGCGGGTAGGACGGTAGGCACTTTGTCGGCGACGGGCTCGGTCGCACGGATCCGCTTCCACTTTTCGATACACTGCAACCGGGATCGGGTGTGGCCCATAGCCTCGCTGATAGTAAGCCAGTTGATGAGTTCTTCGGCGGATTTTGTGCTGTTCTCGGGCATTTCTTTCTGGATGGCGTCCACGGCGCTCTCGACCAACGCCCGCAGCTGGTCTTCCTCAGCTTCGGTCCAATACTCCGTCTTGAGCATGCCGCGGCAGACCAAGTAATTCCTCCATCGGTCGCGCACGTCTTTCTGGTAGCGGTTGATCAAGCCGGCAATATAACTCCACTTCTTACCATGCTTCTCAACCAGCTCCACCAGCTCCTCGTCCTGCTCCGGCGTCCAGGTGCCGCGTCCCGCCCAGTTGTGGAAACGCTGTCGGGTCCAACTGATCAGCTTCCTTCGCGGCCGCGAGGGGCAGGCGTCTTGGATCGTAGACCAAAACCGGCGAACGATGGTGTCGCTGCTTGTTTGTGGGTTGAGGTGGATCATGCGGTTCAGCTCTTCCTGGGTCAATTCTTCGTTGTTCCGGAATCGATCGACAGCCCGGGTGATCTGGCCCTGCTCGATGTCAGACAGCGGGCCAGACCGGTACTGACCCCGTTCAGGAACCTCCTCGTCCGAGTCGTAGCCGATTGAATCTGGTGCTGGCTGCCTTTTGGGCTTCTTTGTCCTCCAAGGAATGGGAGAGGAGGAGGGGGGAGCATCGGCCCCATCTTCTACGATGGGGACCAAGACCTTCCTCTGGCGTGTCGATTGGCGAAGATTGGGGGTAGCCTCGGCTTGCGGAAGCTCGGCGAACGCCTGTGCGTTTTCCTCCTCTTCGGTGGAAACAAACGGTTGCTTGGCCTTCCTCTTCGCGCTCTTGGGCGCCACATTCGCTTGAGCTGATGATACCAGGACGTTAGAATCCAGTTCAGGGCTCGGCGGCTGAGGGGCGAGGTCTTCTGTGCCGCCGTGCACCTCGGCGAGGTCAATATCTCCATGCCCATACTCCGGCATCCCTTCGGGCGCGACCTGCGAGCGTTGCCCGTCGGATACCACTGATATATCGTCATTTTCGTCTGTGCCGCCCCCGCTCCCAACCGCAGAATACTGGTCGTCCGCCGTGTATTGGTCGCCCGCCGGAGTGTACTGGTCGACGTTCAGAACAAAATCTTCATCTTCACCCCCCGCAAAACCAACATTGTCACCCGCTGCGGGGTCGTGGCCGCCATCTGGCAAATATTGTTTACCGTTGTCGTAAGGCAACTCATAAGGCAACTCATCTAGATCCATTTCATCCACAGGCTTCGGCAACGCCGGACCCTGCCCGTCTGCTTCAGCGTACCCAGAATCCGAATTGGGTCGCTCCGCATCAGCCACCAATGCCCCCGACATTTCCAGCACAGGGTCCGCAGCGTTGACGGGCAAATGGTCACCCCGGAGTTCCCTTGAAGCTTCCAGCACTCCATCCACATATTCCCCGTCCGATACCTCCGAGGTCCTGCTCTTTTTGCGCGACTTTGCTCCGCTGCCCCGCCGCCCCCTTTTGTGAGATTGTGTACTCGCCAAGGTTTCGTTGTCGTTGGCGGGCAGGTCACTGGTAACAACTGGGAGCTCCTCCTCTTCATAATTCTGCTCTTCCTCCTGTTGTCGCTGTCGTTGTTGCCGTTGCCGTTCCTCCTCCTCCCGTCGTGCAGCCTCCCTTGCAGCCGCCTTTGCCTTTTTCCTCTGCCTCTTACTCAGCTTCGGTGGCGAGTCCGGTGCTGGCGTAACTTCTTCGGCATCCGTCGCATCCTCAGAGGCATCTCGGTGCCTGCCGTCAGCAGGTCGTCGTACAGCAGGCGGAGAAGGCGCCCGCTGCCGTTGTATGTTGCGCAAATACTCCCGGCGTATCGCAGTCGCCTCCTTCCCTTCCTTGTACATCTCATCAGCCGCCCGCTTCAATGCCGCTTGTCGCTTCTTCTCGCGTTTAATCTTGTGTTTTGAGAGCGATTTCTCGGGTTGTGTTGCAGAATACACCTGCCCGTCTGGTGACGTCGAGCGACCAACCGAGCCGACGGGCTGGCTAGCGTTTGAAGGCAGGCCGCCAGGAGGAAGTGATGGGTAACGATGGGATTCGGGAGAACGACTACGGGAACGTTTACGGCGCCTATGCCATGAGAGCGTGCCAGGGTCGCCCGGCGGGTAAGGGAGACCGAGGTCATCGTTGCGACGGATACGAGGGACGGGCATCGTAGAGGGTGGAACAGAGGCGCTAGCGTCGTCGTTTTCGTCGGTGCCGGCTTCGGGTAAAAGCTGATGAGCGCGTGGGAGTGGTGATAGAGAGCGAGATCTGTTGCCCGGGGGCGACTCGGGACGACTCGATTCATTGCCCATCATGAGTTTTGCCCGGCTCGCGGGGCTCATCGAATTAGGAAAGGCGAAACAATCAGCGGAAAATGCGATGGGTGCATTAGGGGAGTTCGGATCAATCGGCTAGCTGCAGAGGCAATGCCGATTGCAAACGGAACGGCGCCGTGATTAAGGAAATCGTTGAATTGTGGGGAAATTTCGATCCGAACTTCGCAAAAACGCGAAAGTTTTGGAGATTTTGAGTTTTGGCGTTTGGAATCGCGCGTTGCAGTTGGAAGGTGGGGAACCGAACCCCAGTTCTAGACTATTCCACTTTAGGTAAGGCGTCCCCTCCCATGCAGATCCAAGATACAAGAGCCGCTCAACTTCATTTCATCCATTTTCTGTTTGATATTTGCAACAAAATCTACATACACCCTCTAGAACTAGGTACGAGCTCGATTAATTACGTTTCCATATTTAGAGCAAAGAACTTGTTTGCAGCCCCATCGCCCTTCTCCGCGAGGACCAAGCAAGAACCATAGCCACCGATCAATGCCGAACGCCGAGCAAACCACACGTTTCTTCCCTTTCCTTGATTCACAGTGTGTCGTTTGCTGCTTGCTGCTTGTTGCCTGCAATCGGCGCCATGCGTAACCCACCGGTGTTCTTTCCAGCCCAGAAAAGACCGAGAGGGGGCAGGTAGCTGCATGTCCGCTGCAGCTCGCAGCCGAGATATATCCCCCTCTACCATATCCGAGAACGCCATCGCCAACGCTGATGCAATGCAAGCCGAAATATATCCCCCCTCTTTCATTACCAAGAACGCCAATGCCATGCAATGCCAACGCCGATGCAATGTCAACCTCTTGCCATGACTCTAACGAAACTCAACTAATTACCAGACTTCTTCGAGCCCGACGAGCCCGACGCCGATGACCTCTTCACTTCCGGCGAGTCCTTTCCGCTCCCCCCACTTCCCATACTACCACGAGCCTCCAAATCCGGCTTCTCCCTCGAAAAGAAGCTGGACTTGCGTTGCCGCAGTTTCGGAATGCTAAACACCCGCTTCAACTTCTTCAGCCGTGACTCGGTCGGCGGTGGTCGTTCGTCGCTGCTATCAGAACTCCAGCGTGATGTCAGGACTACCTCATCGTCATTAGCCTCCTCATCTTGATCGGGCGTTGCCGTTTGGGCGGCAGGAGGCTGGCTGCTCAGCGCTTCCTTAAGGGCAGCCTGTTGGTCTTTGCACTGGCTGTTCGATCGTCGGCGGAGCCTTTGGAAGCTGCGGGCTTTGAACAGGGTTTTAACCGACGATGAGGGCTTGTTGGTGAGTTTGGACGAGGTCTCGGATTTGATCAGCTTCGGACTGTGTCTTTCGCCCAAGTCGGGCTCGTCGTCGAGATACGAAGTATGCGGGGTCTGCTGCGAGAGTTCCGGCGGATGTTTCAAGAACTCAGGCGGGTTCAACAAGAAGTCCGGGAGCGGGCTAGGAAGAGGTGGCTTAGTGAGCTTTGGCGGTGCTTCAGCGGGAGGCATGATCTCTTTCAGCAGCTCATGGTAGCTTTTTCCTCCGCCATATCGGAGAATTGACTTTCCTGCGGTTTTAGCTTTGGGATTGACAGGGGCTGAAAAGTCACGGCGGAACCGTTCGTGCTTGGGTTCAGGTTGCTGGTGATCCAGCTCGGGCTGGTCAACCTTCGGGTGGTCAACCTTCGGGTGGTCAACCTTCGGGTGGTCAACCTTCGGCTGGTCAACCTTCGGCTGGTCATTTTTTCGCTCATCGAGCTTTGCCTGGTCGAGCTTGAGCTGGTCGAGCTTTGCCTGGTAAGTCTGCGGCCGGCCAAAGTTGGGTCGTTCAACCTGCACCCGGCTAACCTGTACCTGTTTAAGCTGTGCCTTCTCACTCTGGTGTTGTTCATCCTGCACAGGTCCTTTGTCCATTTCTTCGATCCGAGGAACCCGGGCTGGCGGCTGTTCATTCTCAGCCCGCTCGTGAGTGACAGGCCCCAGACTCAACGGCACTGGAGCGACGAACATATACCGCTGCGGCACGCGGGGGACAGGAGGAATATATTCCTCTTGCTTGGGCATAATACCAAGAGGTTCCGTCACACTCCTCGCACGTAGCCCAACAAGACCTTTCGAGCCGGGAACGTTCAGTGGCTTCGGGACGAGCTGCTCTCGCTGCTGTTGGGAACTCCTGAGTTTGATGAAGTTCTCCGAGTCCATCTTGTAGTCATCCCGGTCAGACTCATGCCGCTGGAAAATTTCCAGGTCCTCTGCCTGCTGTGTGCTTTGCTTGCCCTTTGGACTCTCTGTGCGTCCCGGGCTCTGTTTGTGTTGTGGGCTTCCTCCTACACTCCCCTCCCGTTCTCGGCGCTGGATACGGCTAGAACGCTTCAAACGGGTCGGCGTAAGCCCCAACCCTAGTGGCATGATCATTCGCGATCGCCTCCTTGGCTGGTACACCTTGAGTCTGTTCCTTGTGAGCCGCAACGGAAGCTCAGGCAAAGGTCCGCTCGGCGGGAGATGCATCGGAGGCGAGAAGTTCGGGTCGGACCAAACGATTCCCTCGATGTCCAATCGGGGTCGGATGTCTGTAGTCGGGCGGATCGTAGATGCACCCTCCGAATCATCGTCGTCGTCTTCGTCATCCTCACCATCGTCGCTAGCGTTCGTGCCTCGATACCAGTTGCGGCCGGCGTCATCAATCATCCGGAGAAGGTCCTGGGTATCGGAGCTCGACCCGGCACTACTGCTCCGCAACGTGGGGTGCCGTTCCTCTGCTCTCGTCGGGATAGTGGGGGGCTGAGCCGACGATGCCAGCATCAGCGGAGCAGTGGTCATGTACCCACTTGTCCCAAGACCACCATAGTCTACTCCTTGGGAAGTCGGCTGTGATTTTCTGCCCCAATAATTTGCGTACAACGCCCGGAAGTCCTCAGCTGAAGCGCCGTGCCGGAGCGCAGGGCCGGGCATGTCATGGTGGACGCCATAGAGGTGTGCGACTTGCCAAAGCTGTACTTCTACTCCGTCGAGTGATATCCGAGTGCATGGGTTGGCCAATTCCTCCGCCGACAGCCGGGGCAGCTCCATGTTAAGTCGGTTCATTTTCTTGAATTAGATTGAAACTGCGTAGTTCAGTTAGTTGCCGCGACGGGGTGAACGATGATTCTTTGGGATGCGATAATCACCGCCGACTTACCCCAATGTTCATTCTTCCGGTCCGATTTCAAAGTCTTGGAACGAGGTCGGGATACAGTCGAGGAATTTGAAGTTATAGATCGAATGACTGCATCCCACAACAGATGATGTCGATGGGATAGTCGGAGGACCAATATTGCAGCCGGTCGCTAATCCGTGAAGAAAGGGTTGTGGTTGGTATTGGAGCATTCAAATCAAATATTCCGTTCTTGACGAGGAATTCCTACTCATGGTCGCGTAAAAACACATGCCGCGAAATTCAAGGGCAGGAGCGAGAACGCGTCAAGTTCAGACGGAAGCCCAAGTCACCAAGGTGCAATCATTTTGCAAAAAGACCACCCAGCACAGTCCCAAGAACTGCAACTTTCCATTTGCCAGTCATCCTGTACCTTATTCTGGTTTCTACCTGTATTGTCTCGCCTCCCTGGCCTCTTGAATACCGTGAGGGAGGTTCCTCTGCAGTTGTAGTCTTTTCAAATGAGGCGATGACTCGAAATTAGAACACAGAAGTGCAGTTAGCATCAGGCTGCCTGGTCAAGTACATTAAGAGAAACGTTTAGATTTACAACCCAGGCATATTCACTCCATGTAGATGACAACAATCGGGGTATTTCAAGGCACTCTCAAAATATCAGAAACCAGTGAGTTATGAGGTCAACTAGTTTTATCGGGGGGTTGCCATGTCAGCTGTCTAAGTAGATAAAAATGCGAACCCAATAACAACTCGTCAGCAAACAGAACATATAGGAGGACGTTCGAAACAACATATTACCCAACCGAACTGGCTTCCTTTCCTTGACACAGGAACAAATAACACCATATATAGAACACACTCCCTCTCTTTAAGGCCCTAGCCTCCGGGGTTGTGCCGTTTGAACTTCCCCATGAACATTCTGTCAAAGCAGGCCCTCAATGCGTGACATAGATAACTACCTACACATCCGTAAACTGTGTTAATGATGTCTAGGAAAATGTACATTGCATGGAGAAATGCTCAATGATGCTGGCTAGCCACACATCATTCTAGATTCGAAGATAATAATTGATTAAACATGTTCCAAGTGTAGGTTGAGAACTTGAGGAATTAAGTAAAAAATGCGTAGTTAACGTAGTTAACGTTTTAAAGTTTAGAAATTAAACATAATTAGATGACAAGCTATTTCATTTTCTGGGACCCTCCTTACGTTCTATTGTTTCCTAGACTCATTTTGATTATTTTCTTTGTTTCCATTCTCTCGCCTTTATTTGTAGCTAGCATATTTTTTTGTGTTGTGACACTCCCCCTTTCAATGACATCTCCTCTTGCACACGAGTGTTGTTCAGGGGCTGACATAAACAAAGCTCCTCGCTGCCAAGACGCCCAATTGAGGCAGCCGGTACCTGCCAAGACTCGGTCTTGTCCGAGGCTTCAGCCGCCAAGAAAAGCGCAATTCAAGGAACTTCGCCTGGAACCAACGGTGCTTCCATAGAAACACCAACTTGACATTCCCTTTCTTCCACGCCGCGCACGAGACCAAGACCTGGCCGGCCCTTCGCTCACTTCAATTCCTTAATTCGTTTCCTTCTGATTTCGTTTCTGCAACACTCGCTTAAGTTACATTTTTCTAAATATTTCTTTTTTTTATTCCTAAGAGGAGCACTCATCTCCTATTCAATTCAATTGCAGCATGTTTTCCTCTCGGGTAGCGTACCGCTCATTGCTGGCGGCCACCAGGACGCCGCGGCATATCGCCTTCCCAAGAGAGATCCAAAACCCATGCTTACAGCCTAAGACTAAGAGACTTTATTCAAGTGAACCTAACCGTCCTTCTGGTACGTCTATTGCACCTTCGCTGGTCTTTCCTTTCTTACCTTTTTCTTGTGAGGGGGGTCTTGAGGCTGGTTTGGGAATACCGCTCCGTTCCTCAGTTTCACCTCACCATGAAACTTCGCTGGTCTTGTGTGACCTGGTGACGTAACGGTTATCGGCCCAGATCACCGTGTTGTCAACATTGACTGCTCTCGGGGATTCCAAATAAGTCACTTCTTTTCCACCGGCTTGTTTTTTTAAAGAGCCTTTCTTACATTGGGCATTCGATTAAACTGTTACTAACTCACCCAGCAGAATCGGGAGCTGGTCAACAATCACAATTCCCTCCTCCTCCTCCACCACCACCACCACCAGGGCAAGATGCTCAGCAACCCCTTATCTCCAAGATGGTGGAATCCGCCGCCACCTCGCTTGCTTCAATCTTGGTTCTTGGTGTCGGTTTCGGCTTAGCAGCGTACGCATATCATAAGTCGTACAAGTACATGGTGCTCCACAAGATGTCCAATGCCTTTGAGCCTGGTGACCCCGTCCTAGATCTCGCGGCCATCGGCAAAGATCTCCCTCTCCACCACACAGCCGCAGCCACTCACTGGGTCGAGCGGCCGGAGCAAGCCATTGTTGACGCTATCGTGTCCGGCCACAGTGGGGGGCACTACCACCTCTTTATCGGAGAGAAAGGCACCGGTAAGAGCAGCATGCTCCTCGAAGCAATGCGGAAAATCGACGGCGACGGCGTGGCCATGTTTGAAGCGCATGCCGATCTGGAAATCTTCCGGATCCGTCTCGGCAAAGCGCTGGATTACGAATTCCACGAGGATTATATCGGCGGGTATTTCAGCGAACGTGGGCCGCGCGACACCACCGCGCTCCTCGACATTGAGCGTGCGCTCAACAAGCTCGAGAAAGTCGCACTACAGCGGCGGAAGCACGTTGGGAAGCCGCTTATCCTCATCATCAACCAAATGCACCTAATCCGCGATGACGACGACGGCAAAGATCTCTTTGAGCTACTGCAGCAACGCGCTGAGCAGTGGGCCGCCGCCGATCTAGTCACCATGATCTTCAACAGCGATGACTACTGGGTCTACGAACGGCTGAAGCAGTTGGCTACCCGCATGGACGTTCTCACCATCCTCGATCTGCCCAAATCGCAAGCGACAGCAGCGCTGAAGAACTATCGCCAACGGTACTTCCACGAGCACCCATCATCGGAGATTCTGGAACAAGTTTACGACCGCGTGGGTGGGCGACTTAACTTTCTGAAACGCGTTGCCAAGAGCCATGACATGCTGGAGGCATGCGATCGCATCAAAGAGATGGAGAAGACGTGGTTCCTGAACCAATGTTGGATTCTAGGCCCAGAAATGGATGATGACGTGATGGATCAGCAGAAGTGGGCGGTAAGTTTTCTGATACCCCCTTCTGTGTTTTCTCCCCCCTTTTCTTTTCTCTTTTCGTCCTTCTACCAATATCCTTCCTAACCCACCTCCTCCAGGCCGCAGCCGTCGTCCTCGCCACAGCGCTCGTAGACAAAGAAAAAGAAATGGAAACCACCTACGACCCCGTCGTCGGCCACGTCCTGCCCTCCTTCCCCCTCTTCCAAGCCCAAGAGATCATGACCCGCGTCGACTTCGTCCGCGCCTTCGACCGGCTCAACCTCTTCAGCATCACCAGCGACGCACACGTCCGCGCCAGCTCGGTACCCATGCACTTGGCCTTCCAGGAGATTGTCGCGCAGCCGGGCTTCCGCGAACATCTGCAGGGCACGATTGACCGGATTGCGGCCATTGAGAGTCTCGGCCGAACGAGGGAACTGGTGGCGAAGGATTTGGTGCTGGGTGGGAAATACGAGATTCGGAAAGTACCTGGGGGTATCGACGTGACGTTGCAAGAGAAGGAAGAAGAAGGGGAGAAGGAGAATGGGCAGGGTGATGGGAAGAATTGAGGCTTGCGCAGAAGATATCCATCCGGCGAGTTGTGAGGGAAAGGGGTAGTGAGTACGATAAAAGTGAGAAACCTACGATTTATCTTTCTTTACGTTTCCTTTTTTCGGTTTATTGGGAGGGGTTGTTTTGAGGTTCTGTGTAACAAATCTCTGTACGCATATGTGTGTTTGATAGGGCCAGGTCGGCGGGGTATGAGGGAAAAGGGAGAGAGAGCCACAAAAGAGCTAGGTTTGGTTCAAGACTATGGGCGCAACATTGCGCGCTCTCACAAAACAGATTCAAGACACGTACTATTCAGTCACTGCGGTATTGGCCCAGGAGCTCCAGAGATCATGTCCGCGGGAGGGCCAAAAGAAAGGAAGCCCTTTTCATGCTCGAATATTCTGCCTGCAACGCCAGCTAGCCACTTAACCCGGGCCCTATGTTGTCGATCGTGCGAGATCATGTATCCATAAGAAATGCAACCAAAAGGAAAAAAATGTAGATTAACAAGCATCTCTCTCCCCTTTCTGCAGTGAACGCCATGTCTCATGTCCGATTCCCACCCCCGGTATGTGTTTCGCCAGATTCTCCCCCAAACACCGGTCTCAGTGCACCGTAAGCTCTGCGCTCCTATGCCCGTCCCACCCATACCGACATGCATACCTAAGTTCTCGAAAGAAAAGCTGTACCATGACTCCGAAAAAAAGAAACGAAGAACCAAGAGAAACAAAAAGAAAACCGCTGCTCGCCATCTGCAACTGTTCCTAGTTCACGTAGAACCGTCAGAATAAAAAGGAGAAAAGTTCACATACCCTTCCTTACGCCCGCCACATATCCCAAGAACCCAGTACCCAAGAAAGATAGTAAGAATATAAGAAGCAGCGACTGTCCTGATAACCAGTTGCGATGTCTGCGAGAGCATGCTGTCCCCAATGTTGGGATGTAGTAATAGCTGTAGTGAGGGCTAGCGGAAGACGCAAACGTAAAAAGAAAAAGGAAGAGAAAAAAGACGAAAGGAAGCATAGCTCCGGGGCCTCATTATGTAAGGTCATTTGGAACGCCGTGGTCGAGTAGGCAGTAGTCAGAGAATAGGAGTAGACTCCCATCACGCAGGGATGAAGTCAAGGTTGAGCCTCTCAGCAATGCCTGGCCAATCCCACGCGGCGATCCATTCACCGGCTTCCATGAGGCGCCAGACCTCGTCGAGAACCTCGCCGGCACGGTCTGCATTGCGAAGCCCGGTGTAGCCCCTAACTATCTTGAGCGCCGTCCGTGCCCGCTTTTGTTGTGAAGGGCTGAAGCATGCGGTCCCAATCAAGAAGCATGGGAGCAGGAGAAGCGTCTGGCACGGGTCGCTGGGCTTGAATGACTCAAGTAGAGCTAGTGACTCCTCGACCGCATGCGTCAAATCCGGGTCCAGATCAGGCGGCCGTCGGACGGGTGGCGGTGATTCGGCTCGGCTTCCTCCAGCAGCTGCAGTTTCACCGGATTGCGTAACATGGCTGTTGCTGGTGCTGGTTACCGGGTTGTGCTGAGGGCGAGAGAACGGGCCGAGGCGCGAGTTTGGGCGGCTGGATTTGGGAATCGGTCCCAAGGCAGAACTGGTAAGCTTTGGGGACGAGGCGCGACTCGTAGATGCCGACTTCGGTGGCGTGTTTACCGCCGAAGGGGGGGGCCGGCCGTGCGATGCGGAACTGTGGATAAAGGAAAGAGACGCGGCGGAGGACGCCATGGACGAGGGGGGCGACGATACGGGTAGGTAGATGGCCCGGTTGAGATAGATCCACAACATCTGCTTGTACAAAAGGCTGACTTGGTCCCGGTTGTCGCCCGGCGGCCATTGAGGGGTCCATTCCTGAATGGCGCAATCGAGGTCATAAGCTGGATACAAATCCTCGTAATCAACAGCGACATCCACTTGCGCCATCACCTTACTCCGGATCCGGTTGCGAATGGCCGTGATCTGCGGCAGGAAGCCCAGCAGGCCATCTGCAACGCCGATCAACCTAGGTTGATGGACGGTCGGAATGGACGGGAGCGGTGCGTCCAGTGTGTTTTTCTTGACGGCTGCGTGGATAAGTCCATCGGCGTAAATGTGGTACTGAAATATCTCGGCAATGAAGGACAGAAAGTCTGAGTCCTCGGGCGGGGAAGTGGAAACTAGGTTGCGATAACCAGAAAGGTGTAGCCTATGCTCACCACGTGGGCTACCCTCTACAAGGGCTTCCAGGAGAAAGCAAAGCATTTGACCGTACCGCGCAGCAACTAGCGTCTTGTCGTCGGTATTAGAAGTGACATTCGTCGACTCGATATCATGGTAGAACTTGAGTCTTGACTGGTGATGATGGTAGAGGGAACGCTCCTTTAGTGCATGGGCCGTCGTGCTGGGGTTGGTTTTCAAGATGTTGAGGCCGTATGGCGTTTCGAGATCGAGGTGTTTGCTGGCCAGTGACAGAATGGAGTGCATGAGGCCTTGGTGTTTCACCGCGATGGGAATCATCATATCCTTGAACGCGTTCTTATGCTCCCCTTCGACGGTGAGAACAGTGCTGAGATGCTCGTTGTAGTGTTTCCAAAAGATTCTGTCTTCGGCAGTCTCCAAACCGTGGAAAAGGGGTCGCATGGTGATAGACGGAAAGCCGCGACCCTTGAGGCGTTCTGCGATCCAAGTTAGACCAGGTCTTTTGAGGCGCAAAACACTGTTGGTTCTCTGTCCTACCCTCCTCAGCCTTTTCCTTGCCGCTTTTCCAGATCTGCTTCTCCGGATAGCCCTCGCAGACGACCGCGTTCTTCTCGCAGTTCATGCCTGCGAATGAAGTTAGGGTACTCATCGCCTAGTGCGATTCCTCGTTGCTCCACATCCTAATCACTTACATCGCGGCTTTGCCTCGTCACACTTCTTTTTTCGTTTCCTGCAGGTTAGGCATCCAGTTTTGGACCGACCCTTGGTGACTTTATTCGCGGTAAGGTGGGGAAGGAGCGGGTGCTTCCGGGGCCGCCCTCGCGGTCGTTTAAGCTTCGGTCCATCTAGGTCTCCTTGTAGATGACCCAGGAGAGTGGGAGTAGGCGGCGAGGGAGCCTCTTGGAGATCTTCCATGCAGAAATCATCGTCATCGAGAGGCTCCAGCTTAGGGACCGCCAACATGCCGTCCGAGCCGTCCTCCCAAGGGCCATGGTAGGGATGCGCCTCGTGGGTGTCCAGGCCGTGGTGGTGGGCCGAGATATGCTCCGGGACGGCATAGTTCAGGGGCCAAGACGGCGTCCGGGCTGACGACGATGACGATGAGTGCGGCCCGGTGGTAACGGGGGGTGATTGAGACGGAGACGCGAGGCTGCCGGCACTAGAGACGACCCTGCGCGGCTGGTCCACGGCGTTGCTGATGGGTGAGAGCTGCCCGGTATGGGCGAAGCCCGTGGTGGAAGACGAGACTGAGACCGAGGTGGAGCCGGTCGAAAAGGAGTCCAACCACGGCGTAGGCATGGTGACGGACCGGGCATCGTCCGAGTCCACGCTGTGGCTATCCGACCATCTCAACTCTCCGTCGTCTGGCACAACAGAAAGAGGGCAGTCCATGGTCTCGTCAGTTAACGAGACCATGCTAGCACATCGACTAGGATGGGACAACGGGGGACCGGCCGTTCTGGTTGGAAGAGGGTCCCCAGGTCTTAAGGCGAATGGCAGAAAGCGCGCAAGGTGGGGAGCTGGTGTGGGAGAGCCGCTTTGCGAGCGAAGGTTGGGGTGCCCAGCCTGGCTGGCTAGCCGATCAGATATCTCGGGGACCAGGGAGGGGCAAGAGGCTACAGATGGCGCATGCATGGGACAGAATCAGGGTCCGGGGAAGAGAAAACTCAGTCCAGGAAGAGAAAGCGAAAGAAGTAAGACATGGGGAGTACGTGTAAGGGAAACAGAGAACAACATCGACGATGAGAGGAGGTCATCACCAAAGCGACGACAAGACTTTTCGCCTTCCCAGTACTTATTTCCTACAAGCTCCAGACCGCGAGGTGCGGACTGGCCTTGAGAGTTGGGGTCACCAACAGAGGGGCATTGTCGACGATTGGAGAGCGCTCGCGAGAGTCAATCAGGACTCAGGAGAAACGAATTGGTGGGCGCTTCGCTGGGGGGGCTGGTTGAGTGGTGAAGCGACCACCGCCCGGGAGCCTCAGCGAAGCAACGAAGCCCCACGCCCTTGCCCATGTTCGGCAGCGGACAGGGGTGCTTCGTTGCATGGATGTGCACTGCGCTTGGCTTCTCCACAGTGCCATTTTCGTCCTGTCTCAGGGCACGGGGGGGCATCCTCAATGTGAAGAAACCCAGAGTCGCGTTCGAGATGGAAACCTTTACTAGGCAAATCTCCCACAGATGGAGCCTCTTGACGGATCCCCTCCGTAGTTGGTTCGAGGTTGGGTACCTTCTTCGACCAAATGATTAATTACGTAGCTAGGAGGGAGAAACGGGGGGAGGACATTGAGGGGAAAGTGCGGCCCAGCAGGCAAGAGGGGTACGGATTTGTTGAGGTACATACAGTACCGAACGAATGTTCTTGCCCTCCCCTCCATGCCCTCTAAGGTAGGACCCGTGTCTGGTCGTGCTTGCCCAAGGTCATTGGGCAAAGGCTGGAGGGTCTGTGAGAAAGGCTGTTGCCGCGGGATGGCGCGGGGACGGGGAAATTTGACGCCCTCCACCAGTCCTCACCTCACAGCGCTTCCAGCTCTGCCCGGCCTTCACTCACCATTCGTCGGCCCCGCCTTGGGGGTGGTTCCTGTTACTGTCAGGTAGTGACTGTCGATTCTCCGCCCCAGTCTTTGATCGGCCAGAATGCCCTGCAAGTGACCCGCACACTTGCGGCCGCTGGTGCAGCGGCAGCAAATACGACAAACAGAAACCAGCCAACCCTTTTGCCTCGCAGATTTACACAACGGGAGGCTGGGTTTACCCTCCTCATGTCTCGGCGTGACGAAGGTCTATCAACAGATGCGGCCGGGGAACTCCCGCAAACCCTGTCTCGCGTTTTGACGTTTCAGAGCTACAAACGAAAGATTTACAAAGCAGTAGGACACGAAACAGACGAAGGGGGGGCCGCTCGTGGCCTAATTTTCGAGACGCCGAAAGCATAACGTTAGTTACGCTGTGATGCGCTCTTGCACAATTCCTTCCATATGATACCATCATCGCGGGCAAGGCCAAACTCCATGCATATGTACCCTGCTCAAAATGGAGACAAGCCCGGGGCCCTCTCCGACTGTCAACCACCAAGAGAAACGCCCGCAGGAGGTCATCTTGCCGAGTATTTCCGCCCATTCGACCGACTCCCCGACCGGCCGCTGACTGACCACGCCAAACCCGACGGGCGCGCAATTTGTGAATTCACAATACTGTTCCACCCTGAAGGAACAGAACGACGGGGGACTTTCAGGGGTTGGCCGCCCATGAGGGACCTCCGAAAGTTGTGATGGTTACTATGGCTGCCGTGTCACCAATGTTGTGCGGTGCCGGCCATCTCCCGAGGGCCGGGAGTGGTGGTGGTTGTTGGGCAGACCCTCGCATGCAGGGTCGATTCCGTTGGACAGAGATGCAACCCGCCAGGTCCTGCTTTTTGCGGCCCGGTCGGTCATCTTGAGGCTGCACGTTCGGAACAACGCCATGCACGAATCAACCGCCGTTCAAAGTGTGGGGTGCATGTGTGCCCAACGCTCACTCTCAGCACCGCAAGGCCCTGACGGGGCGCACCTTGAAATCAGACTCGTTGAGAGAGCGCTGAGGGTTTGACGACCTTTTTCACAACGAAAATGGGATCCGCCCAGTCACCCGGCTGCTACGGCACAATGAGTGTGCCAGTGCTGGCCTGATCGGGATGCTTGACATACCACAAGGGTCTCGTCGACCAGGATATGCTGCATGTCGATCATCCCGCCCCGTACTGGCACGGAAGGGTCAGATCGAAGCTGCATTGCTCGAAACGCGGATGTCCTCTGTACATACACTACGGGTATGTGGAACTAACCAACCCGAAGTTCGGGACCAGCTCGCGAAGGGGCCGAAAATATCGCTCTTCGAGCGCCCGCCTGCCCACCTCCCCGCCGAGGTCGTCAACCCAGCGCTCTGACTACACTAGCTAATTCGCCCAGACAAGATGTCAGAAGCGTACTTCCACGCATGTACGGTCCTCTCTACACGTGCTTGTCTTAGATTTGGATCCTCTCGCTTGCCATCAAGGTGTCATCACGAATCCACAGAACCTGTGGCCCCCACGCTGCAGTCGTCGAGTTGATGCTAGGATTGAGAAAACGAGCCACCAACCCTGGGCATTTTATTTTCTAATCGGTCGCCGAAGGCGATACCACATATTGGTCGATAAGCCCTCCTCGCAAGTTGCACCCCGTGGTAGCGTCAACGTCACCCACCAATATCCTTGGACTTTCCAATCGCGTGGAGCAGGCTCACCGCGACCTTCCTCCTTGTTCAAAAAAGGTAACCTTTTCCACACAACGGTAACGCCCCACCGAAGCGGCAGCGAACACGGGGCGGACCGTTAGCTTCGCACTTCAACACAAGATCCGGCCTCATCTCCTTCCAATAAAAGCGAAGCAGGCGAGAAAAACTGGGGGCAGCGGGACTCAATGGTCTTTTTAAAAAAGAACAGGCGCACCGGATTCAGAAGTGAGGGGGAAAACCTTGCGCTTTAGGCTATGACGACATCGCTCAAGTGCAATTGTGCCCCGCAATGTGATCTTCTCCCAGTGGTAATTGAATCCCCGATGGTAGGTCATTCCGATACGTTATGTTCAGGTAATTGCGAGGCTGACATATCGTCTGTTTAATCAAAGGAAACAACCACTATTAGTGTACATCCGGCTAATCACTTTTGGTGTTTTCGACAAAACTGTCAAAGCAGGGCGAAGAATGATGAATGATGGAAGGTTGGCAGGGAAGGTGGGATGATGCGAGGGGTAAACCTGGAATACCCCGCAATCCCCACCACGCGAGCTCGCGAAGGCCTTCGGAACAACAGCGGCAGAGAGACAGCCCTGGGGCTTGGCCACTGCGGCGCCTAGTGTAGCCCTTCTGAAACACCACTTCGCCGACCATCTTTAGGTTGTCTCGAGTTGTCTCTCGATGGATCGGAAAGGCTAAACTGGAGGAGATTGTGACCAGTTGAGCCACCACCATCGTCAAGTCGAGTCCTGGTGCGGTCGGATTGAACCAGGCCGGTCGGGCGCACGACATTGCGACACCCCCACTCCCGATGACATTGTGATCGATGAAGTAACACAGCATACATCTTAGACCCTCATTATCCTACCGATTCCGTATCAGACACTGACTCCAAGCCTTGGTCTCGCGGAGTCTTAGATCGGCCTCTTTTTAGAGTGTTTGAAGATCGTGCCGGACTTGACTTGGCATTTCGAGCTCGGTAAGTCCGCTCACCGACACAAGTTCTCCACGGCTCTCCCGCATCATTCCATCGCACGTTGCGCGTCGTCTCCACGATCCGTCCATCGGCTAAGGGGCACGTTGCCGGGTGAGGGCCGGTGATGTCGGATAGGGACAATTGGCTGTCATGCCGTCCGGTCGTCCCTTAGCCGCTGCCCTTCACTACAAAAAGCTAGTTTACTCCCCCCGCGGACTTGATCCCAGGTTCAAGTGGCTGAGTGGAGCGGCTGGCCAGACGGATCAAGCTCGCGTGCTTACCGCCTCGTTGGGATCGCACCTTGGAAAGACGATCCGGCAGACCATTCCGTTTGCTCACCGTAGACTGACCGACTTCACACGCGGGGTGAGGCACGAGTCTGGTTTTTGGCAACGGCCCATAAGCAAGGGCCTCGGGGCTGCTTTTGATCAACGACATCCATTGCACACACGACGTGGCCAACCCCAATCACCCATTGAGCCACGCTCCACCTCCTTTTAATAAAAAGCACGATCGTTGGGGGTGCATGTACCCAGCTCAGATCCGTTATCCCGAATATTTTCCTTCCACCGCTCACCAAGATGAGGGGGGCGAATTGGCTGCTCACCGAAGCCCTGGACGAGACAGGGAATCGACCATTGGACCAGCTTGTTACCTCCGGAGAAAAAGCAAGGTCACACACATTGCCGGGCTCCACCGCGGTGGTCGCCAGACCTTTCGGTGACACGAACTGCTGTGGCTACCCTAGGCTTATGAGAACAGGGCTCATGCCGGATACCTACCTCCCTCGTTGTTTGTCCCACCAAACTTCGTGGAGGCGCAGACGAGAGACGGACTCGCTCCATTCCGTTGCCTCGGCCCAGTTAAGAGGGATATCCCACGAGACTGTTTGTTAAACTGAGGGTCACACAGGAAAGATCCGGGTGGCGTTTGACTTTCCCAGAATCGGAGTAAATCCGGACTTCCATACCTCAACTTTCTGCTTTCTCCTTGAGCCTCGTATCACCCACCTTACCAAACCGTAGGAAGAATATGCTATAGATATCTTCGGTCAGTCGGTGTACCTTCACCTTCAAGTTTCTGTGTTTCCCCCTGGATGGGACCACAACATGCGGCGCAACCACACCTTCCCATCGCACGGGTAAGGGCAGGAGAGGGGAAGTCGAAAAGGGGGGCAACCAAGACGACAAACGAGTTGAGACACAAGAGCACAACCATACTGTGGTACACTAGGCGCGGGCAATGTGGTTGCACCAAGTTACACGAACACAGCAGATGCGCGCGCCGACGTCTATTTCCCGGTTTGCTTTCCTCTGCCGGGGCCAGAATCCCGGCATGCCATGACATGTCATTGGTGAATTGGGTTTTATGGTTGTTCGAATTGAGATTTCCGAGACACGACGAATCGTAAGGCATAGCAAAAACCTGCATGACGCTTGTGTGATAGCACGCGCGCGTAGCGAGGGTTTTTTTTCTCTCACACTGTTGCTGCTGCTTCTTTAACTGCTACCAGCGGGGTCGCCAAGACGCCGTTGGTCTCAGAGCGACCTCACGAGCGTCCCCAACGAGTGGTTAACTGTACACCGAGTTATCCCATCCTATAATCGGCGAGAATCATCTGACCTTTCCTGATCTCCCTCATGTTCCACAAACAGACCGAGCTCCGGGTAACGTACCCCCCCGGGGCCGGCCCCGCCGCCCCTAAGAGGCCCGTTCTACTCAACAACAGCCAACTTCCCTCGGACAGGTACATTTGCGCGCCGTCCAATCTCCGGGAATTCGCCCAGTCGGACCCCCTCCTGGAACAGCAAACAAAACGACGAGCCGCCAAAGTGGAACATACCAATTTCATCGCCCTTGCGCACCCGCTGACCCTCACCCACGGTCACCTCACACGTGCTGACCTCGTCCATGCCGATGCCCACAAACGCCACCAGGCCCACCTTCGGGTCGTCCGCTTCGAAGATGATGATGGCGCGTGTGGCCAGGGCACTGAGGTACCCTTGCGCGACCTTGATGCCGCTGGTATCGATGTTGGTGCTCACACCGGCCGCTGTGGTAGATTCGAAGAGCGGTTCGCTAAAGTAGGTGCCGTCACGGACGAAAGCACGGCGCACGGTGCCCGACACGGGCGAGTGCCAGCGGTGGTAGGAGAGGGCCGAGAGAAACGCTTGGTAGACGGTGGCGTTTTCGAATTCGACCGCGAGAGGGTCGTTTGCGAGCATGTCGTAGACTGAGTAGGGCTGCCCTTTGACCCAGAACTTGTCCCGCAGCTTGGCATTGCGCACAATGTTGTAGACTTTGGATTCACAGGGGTTGGCAATGACTTTGTTGTTGTCTGGCGAGGCGACAGGGCGAGCGGACTCCTGGACTTGGCGAGTGAAGAAGTCTGTTCAGCAGACAACGTTCGTCTGTTAGCGAAGCGGTCGGGTAGAGTCAACCCCGTGTAGAAAGACAGACTAACCATCCCAGGACTTGAAGCCATGGTGTTTCTTGGAGGGGTCACACTTGTACATCTCCTTAAACTTGAACGTTGTCTCGTTCGGCGCATTGGCAACCTCCATGAGGTCCTTGTAGCCCACCTCTCCGAACCAGCCTGCTTGATGGTCGCCGAGCACCTCCGCAGACTCAGGAGACTATCGCCGTTAGATGATGCGGTCGAAAATGGGTTTTGGAAAAACAAGGGTTCGGCATCTACCTTCAAGTATGTTCCCCATTCGTTGAGTATTTTCTTCAGCATCTTGTTCACATCAGGGTCTAAGAAAGCGGCATGGCCGCTTGGTGTGCCCATGGCATAGTCAAAAATGGCGGCCATCGGCACACCCACCATACCTACACTTGCAGCCGCGTCCGTCCTGCAGAATACAAGTCAGTCCTCCAGATCGCAATGAGCAAAGAGCACAAAAGGTGAAGTAGAGAAAGTACACACCATTCAGGGGCAGTCCCGAACACGTGGTTCAAGACCTGTAGCATGTGTGGATAGTCCCGAATCTGGGACTTGCCCGTCGGGTCGTTCACATACGGGGGCTTGTTCGGAATCTCATCCCACATTTCTGTGAAGTACATGTAGATGCGGGGATTCTCCTCGATCAGCTGCTGGAACTCGCGTAGGACAGGGATGAGCTCCTTATCGCCATGGTCGTCGACGTGGCTGACTTTGCGCCGTAACCATTCACGATGGACCCGGTGGTCGGCGGGGAACCAGGCTCCAGGTCTGGGGGGGTAATGGTCAACACCCTTGAATTTTGAACGCAAGAGAAAGTTTCACGGAAGCATACTTGTCGACCCGGTGCTGGTCTGGAATTGTGGTGTGATCACCGTATTGGTGGACCATATTCGTTGTTTTATGAGATGAGTTAGGTTCGCTTGAGGAGACCAATGGATGGGTGGATAGCTAAGCAAAGTCAAGGCGAAAATCCACGCCGTAAGCTTCGCTGTCGACCGGATTCTATTTGAGTGACGGTATCCAGGTGAGTGGGTGGCCGCCCCAGGACTTTGTGTTGTCGTAAACCCGGTGTCATGATGTAATGATACGGCCAAGACCCACAATTGGCTGTGGGAGCTTATAAGTGTAGCACCGCACCCAAACCATGCGAGCCATCGTTTGCCCACCCAGCTGTTCATGTAATCCCTTCCTCGGTCTCTGCGAACCCGGAAGTTTGCGAGGGCGCGAGCAGTCCACAGCAAAGTGTTCCAAGCGAGCTGAGTCTCAATTGCGTCTTGATCACTGGGTCCGTCTTCGAATATTCCGGGAAAAGGCAGCGTGCCGTCGATTGTGTTCTTTCCTATCCTTTTCGTTCAGGGGATTGTAAAGGATATCGCAGACGCTGCAAATTGTGAAGCCAGGCTCCTTTTGCAGCGAGAGGCTCAGTGTCGTCTGTGTCAATTCCCGTGCCGACCGTTTGCCGAGCGATTTCTTGATTACTGTCGCTTCATCTTTTGGCGAGCTCTCAGTCGCGCTTGAGCGATCTAACGTATTTGGCGGCACCTCGCTCAAAGCCGATCCCAGCACATCGTACCCTTCTGCCTTCACCACGATCGTGTCTTCGTTGATCTGCAAATCGCCGTGTTGTTCGTCCAATGCGCTGTCCAGAGTGTAACAACCCCGATGCCCGCCCAAGTCACCAAGCATTGGCCGTGTGGTAAGTCTCCGCCGTTTCCGCGTGTGCGAAGGGGATGGAGGTGAAGATGAAGGCGTGGGTGATGACGCGCGATCGGAGAATGCGGCATCGGATATTGTTTTTTCGGGGCTCGAGGAAAGAGGCTTGAAGTATGCGAGAATCGAGCCCCGACTTTGCATGGCCAGGTGGTTTCTCGATCTTGGGTTCGTGGGCGTTGAAAATGTAGAGAACTGGGTCGGCGAATCCCCGCGGTCCAAATCGGGGGTACAGGACTGAGTGACCCTGTCTCGTTGCTTGGAGTCTTGATCTCGTTCCCTTGGGTTAATCGCCCGCCGGCCATAGGTGCGTATGGGCCGTTTGCGCTCTCGAAGTCGTGTCGCCACGGTCGCCTCAAGGGACTCGGCAGGGTCTGCTGTTTGTTGATCGTTTCGCATGTTGACGCTGTCGTCGAGCAGGGAGGAAGATACGGAAAACGCTTCGCAACAAGACAGGCCGCCCTGGGGGATGTAAGTAAAATACAATGAGGTGTCGGTTTATCCCACTCAAAATAGCCGTAAAACAATATTCCGAGCTCCGGCGCAAATCATCAATGGCCGAGGTGGTGGTTTGATCGCAAATGTTGGCCCCGCATTCCATGTAGGAATTTAATTCCAAGTCGCGCTCAACGCGTTCTCGTACAACGCGACCAGCGCGTCGGTCGCGAAAATGACGTGGGGCGGCTTGGCCCCACCCACTCAATCCCCCTGTCACTTCATTCCATCCCAAATTCCGAAGTGAGATCCGATTGAATCAACGATGGAACTCTCGACATATGGTACAAAATACTCGTCAGGTCTATCAAACGCAACGAACTCGCTGGTTTTCACATCAGTGTCTCGGGCAATTAGTTGTTGCTACTCACTTTCTGCTCTTTTGACGCCTTCCAACACCTGCATCCTGGTCTCCCGCTTTCTCAGGAAGCCTTACAGCTTCAACACCTTTGCCATCAGCACCCACAGTCCAAGTTTGAAGAACCTCTTTTACTTCCCGCAACGACTCGTCCCGTTTCTTGGCCTCCCCAAGGTGCCACACATATCCCGAATAGACGGCCACTTCGGCCACACCCACCAACAGGCTCCCACCCATGGTCAAAAACAACCTCGCAGGTGTGCTCCACCATCTGGCCACGATCCACAGCGTCGCGGCGACCCCGAGGATACTCGCGACGAAGTTGAGGATTAGCATCAGCTGCCGGTGTACGTCGGCGTACGTGACGTCGTCGTCTCCCATGTCGGCCTCGTGGGTAGGCCGATTGACGGCTGCGAAGGCCTGGGCCATGTTTGCGCCGTGGGGGTACCGCTGGGAGAAGGTCTCCATGGGTGGTAGCGGATTCGCCATGCGATCATACTCGCGCTGCTCTTCCTCTCGGCGAAGTCGGGCCATGAGCGCCTTGTATTGGCTCGACTTCGCAACACCGGGTCAGTATGATATGATCATATGATAATGACCGTCACAATTCAACGTACAGGTTCAGGTTTGGGGGCTGGAGGAGCCACGTAAACCTTGGCGCCTTTCAGGAGCATTTCCAGCGTGTATTCACCGGTGGTATCTCCCAACGCCTTCCACAAATCCACAATTTGGGGGTGTGAGATAGGATTGCCAACGGCCGGGTTTGTGAGTGAAGATTCATCATGGACCCGGCTGTGAGGTGATGAGATCTCTTCTGTTCCTTGTGCTGTTTTTGTTTCCGTCTCGCTGAGTGATTGCAGGCCCGCCACAACGCGTGGCGTCATCGTAAGAAGAACCATTTCTGGGAGGCGAGAGCGATAATACCAACGCCGGGAGGACAAGATGACGAGACGACAGAAAGTTGAAAGAAGACGTGGCCACGGACGATGTTTTTCTGGTGTTGGGAGTTGCTGACGAGGCGCATGCGCGGCGGGTGTGAGCCAGGGAGCTGCCGAGTCCATGCTCTGCAAGGTACATACCAGCCACACTCAGGTCCCCACTTTTAGTGAAGCACCGCAGAACGCCACACCCGTGAACCTAAGCGAAGGAAGTTTTCGGGACCCACGGCAACAGAGGAGCATTGGGTCATGTGTCGGCCGTAATCACCCACACTACACCATCAACGGCCCCCAATCCGACCGCCGATGCGCCAGACAGCTAACCTGTGACCCTTGGCAGGCAATTGGCCCTAATTGGAGAGGATCTGAGGAGGAACACGCGCGGAAATGCCGCTCGGGACGGGGCCTTCAACGGCCCGCGGGGCCAGGAGCGCCACAAGACTGGCCCGACTCGCGGGGCTACCGTCCCCGAGGACGATAACGACGACTACAAATACGACGGCTAGGACGGGGGCGGCGACTACGTGTATGGAATGCCGTAAAGCGGCGCTACCCAACACCCGGATACATTACCCTCGCCCACAGTCACAACCCCACGCTCTTTTCCACTCGGGACCACCCCGCTATTCAGCATGGGCTGCGGCGGTCCAGGTAGCCGGCAACATCGTGTCCAATGCCGTCACGCGAGCGACCAAAGGCACCAGCGATCTGCCGACCATCGACCCGCTGCAGATTGTGGCCAAAGAGATGAAGTTTCTGACAGGGAACATCCGCAAGCTCCTCGGCTCCGGCCACCCGTCGCTGGACCGCGCCGCCAAGTACTACACACAGGCCGAGGGCAAACACGTCCGCCCCCTCATAGTGCTACTCATGTCACGGGCGACGTCGCTGTGCCCAAAAGCGCCGCAACGTCATCAGTCGACATTACAAGCTTCCGCAGCGATCGACACCTCCATCTCTCCGCTCTCCATCCTATCCGACTTCAACCCATCCGCCAAGGCGGGCGCCGAGAATGAAGAGGGGACCACAACAACACTCGGAGATGACATCCTACCCTCACAGCGGCGGTTAGCCGAGATCACCGAGCTGATCCACACGGCCTCGCTGCTTCACGACGACGTCATCGACCACTCAGTGTCCCGGCGCGGGGCGCCATCTGCGAACCTCGAGTTCGGGAACAAGATGGCGGTGCTCGCGGGCGATTTTCTGCTCGGGCGCGCGTCGGTAGCGCTGGCGCGACTGCGGCATGCTGAGGTGATCGAGCTCCTAGCAACCGTTATCGCGAACCTGGTCGAGGGCGAGTTCATGCAGCTGAAAAACACGGCCCGCGACGAGACCAATCCGCGCTGGTCTGAGGAAACGCTCACGTATTACTTGCAGAAGACGTATCTCAAGACGGCGTCGCTCATCAGCAAGAGTTGTCGAGCTGCGGCTCTATTAGGCGGAGCGGACGCGCAGACGGTCGAGGCGGCGTACGGTTATGGCAGGAACCTCGGCCTCGCGTTTCAGCTGGTCGATGACATGCTAGACTACACGCGTAGTGCGAAGGAGCTCGGGAAGCCGACAGGCGCGGATCTCGAGCTTGGGTTAGCCACTGCGCCGTTGCTGTTCGCGTGGAAGACGATGCCGGAGCTGGGGTCACTGGTGGGGAGGAAGTTTGCCAACGATGGTGATATCGAGAGGGTGAGTTTCAATAACCGAAACCGGTACAAACAGAACAGAGTTGACAAAGTGACCGACAGGCACGAGACTTGGTCATGCAAAGTGACGGCATCCAACAAACGCGGGCACTAGCCGAGGACTACGCCTCAAAAGCAATCAGCTCACTTGACCAATTCCCTGACAGCGAAGCCAAGGAAGGCCTAATCGAGATGGCTGTCAAGACTCTTCAACGGAAGAAGTAAACACCGCGAAACCTCACATTCGCCGGGGGTTGGGATCAATTTGACACAACAAACAATTGTACATGTGCATTGTACTAATAACAGACAGAGATTATGGTAACCTCAAAACGGTAATCGATACACGGCGCGGCGTAGTGTGTGATATGTAAGGAGGTGGTACAGAGCGGGTGTGGTGCACGGCGTCTGGATGGCCAGAAAAGCAAAAGGGAAGCATGAAGATGTTTTAAAGATAGACGGGGCGGTCGGTCATATCTTGCCATTTGCATAGAGAGGCGGGCTGCGGTACCGTCCAATCTTTGCCTTCTTGGACAGGCCGGGCCACTACACTATATACGTTCATGTGTGATGGATTATGAGCGGTTCGACATGATGTGGGAGGGGCGGGCGTTTACACTCTCGACTTTCAAATCTGATCAACGCTGGTTGGGGGGCTTCAGGATAGAACTCTGTGATTTGAAATCCCACTCTTCACCATCTGCTCTTCACCAGCTCACACCGCTCTACTATGTACACTACTCAGCACTAGCATGAGCACTAGCATTTTAGGATTATCACGTACAGACTTCCGCTCCGACCAGCCCCAGGTTTGGTGAGACGTCACCGGCACGGAAAAGGCAATCCAAAAGAGAAGGCCAACCCGACCGATGTTGAATTACTAACCTTCCCGTGTGCACGGTACAGGATGAGAGGGGTAGAAAAAAACTTGACAGCGCCTCAAAGGGCCTCGAATATGGTGACTAATCATTCCAATCGGCCCTGGTCGGGCGCCGCTCCGGGCGAATCTTCCGGAAGCGGTGCGGCCCCCGTGTCCCGGTCCGGGGAATCGGACGAAATGGACAAACGGGATTGGTGACTCCCGAGGCACCTCGCTCTTGGAGGCTCGGGTTTCAGAGCAACCTCGGCTCGGTGCCCCTCCTGCACAACGGTCGCGATTCATCAATCGCCCCCTTTATCCCTCTCTGTCGATATCGCAACCCGCCCCTAAAGCGGAGTTTTTACTCGAAGTAGGGTTTGACGGACCGGAATTGGGAAACGAAACATCGAGACAATTGCAAAGTTCCTAGGGTCGTCGGTTTTAGTAAGACATGAACATTACTAATTTCCATTTTGTAGGTTGCGCGGCGTCGGTTGAGGTGATGAAAGCGCAACCGCAAGTTCGAATACAGGGTCGGGATTGGGAATGAGGGCACTGTCCAACCCGGAGATTTTCTGAACATGTCGTGGTCCAGAGTAACCTTCTAGAAACAAACACACATATATCTATTCAACGCCGCCCCTTTTCCTCTTGGGCCTCTCTCTCTTGTCCTCAACATTTCATTCTCGGCTTTTGAAACAAGTGCTCTGGTTTAGGAACCGCTCTTGGCTGACATACTAATCCACTTACATCCAATCGGCACTTCACCTACGTCACACCCCTAACTTTTCACGTCGACTGAAGTTGAACACACACCAAACAATCTTCGACAGAAAAAAAAAGAAGACAATAAAAACACCTTTCAAGTCCACCAAAATGGCCCGCCAGTCTCTTCAACTCGAGCTCGCCGAGCGGCCCACCGGCCCGATCATCCCCGGCAAAACTTTTCGCCAAACCCGCATCGATGCCCCCACCGAGGCCGACCTGAAAGACGGCCAGGTCTTGATTGAGTGTCTCTACGTCTCCCTCGATCCGGCCATGCGTGGCTGGCTGGACGACCGCCGCTCGTATCTGCCACCCGTTGCCATCGGGGAGGTCATGCGCGCGGCCGCCGTCGCCCGTGTTCTCGCGTCGCGCTCCAAGAAGGCCGCGCCGGGGGATATCGTCACCTCGTTGATGGGGATTCGCGAGGTTGCGATTGTAGGGGAGGACAAGATTGAGACGGCGGCGGAATTGGGCGTGAAGCTAGCGAAGGCAGGCGAGAACGGCCCGCGGGTCACGGATCTGCTGGGCGTGTTCGGGCTGACGGGCATGACGGCGTATTTCGGCATGATGAAAATCGGCGAGCCCAAGGCTGGCGACACCGTGGTGGTGTCCGCTGCGGCAGGCGCTACAGGCAGCGTGGCCGCGCAGATTGCCAAGATTGCCGGCGCTCGTGTTATCGGAACGGCGGGTAGCGACGAGAAGTGCCGCTGGCTGAAGGAGGAACTGGGTCTTGACGTCGCGCTCAACTACAAGGACCCAGAGTTCAAGGCTAAGTTCAAGGAGGCCACGCCCAAGTTTATCGATGTCTTCTTTGATAATGGTGAGAACAGTACCGGCCGTACAGCCGGCCCCCAGCACGCTCTCTGAGGCGAAATATGTGCTAATAGAGTGACATAGTGGGCGGTGAGCAACTCGACATGGCTCTGGGCCGCGCCAACACCTTCTCCCGCTTTGTAATGTGCGGCGGGATTTCGCAATACAATGCCACGACCAAGTCTGGCCCGACGGTGAGTTCTGCCACAGGAGGACTTCCTCCCTTTGTTGTTGAGGGGGGGAGAGCTCAGTGTAACTGACAAGCTACCGCAGGCGAACTTCATGAACGTCGTCACCCAACGCATCAAGTACGCATCTCCCTATCCATACCTTACCACTCAGGATTCCAAACTAATATCCCCGCCAGGATGCAAGGCTTCATCGTCTTCGACTTCGCCAAGCAATACCCGGTCGCGCGCGAGCAGATTGGCCGTTGGCTGGCTGAGGGCAAGCTCCAACGCAAGGAGACTATCATCAAGGGCGGTATTGCGGGGTCCGAGGATGCGCTCAACCATCTGTTCCAGGGCAAGAACATTGGTAAGTGGCCGACAAGTGACGCGCGCCATGATAGAGGGTTTTTTTACTAATGCTTTGATTAGGAAAACTCTTGGTGGAGGTCAAGAATCCCGAAGAGGCCCCGCGGTTGTAAGGGAAGGGGGAAGAAAAGCACATCAAGGTGCTCGCTCTGGTGGATTGAATCAGGCGGAGCCAGTTGGCTAGGGTTGACGGCCAAATTGTGCGTGAAGGACGCTAAGCAGTCCTTCACGCCCGCGACAGCACATAGGTCCACGAGTCGATAATGTGATACGATGTTGATGCCCGTCCTCAAAGTGATTTACCGAGCTCCCTGATCGTTTGGATTACTTGTAGTGTATCGGGTGGAAGCGAACGAAAGTGGAACCTTTTCCGATCGTGCGATCGAACATCACCGACAACCCTGTTAACCCCGACAACGCGGCCCAGGAGTTCGGAGTTGACCGAAAACTTTAACGGGGAGCTTGCGGAGGAGCGTTGGGCGGTGGGTAGCCTCACGTGGTGCAAAGAAGCGGATGTGTCGGTGGATGTTGCATCCCTGGTGTGAAGTTTGCCCCGTGAGCCCCAACGAAGCAAGGGCGTATGGGAAGCGTTTCTGTGACACATAGTTCAGGTGTTTGGGCAGCCCGGCCCTACGAACGCACAATCCGGCACCGTACCAAGCTAGCCACTTCATGTGGATGTACGGACCACGCTTGTCGTTGTAATGTAACGTATTGCCGGCCACTGCCTTCGCGAACCGAGGGACTTTGGGGGATGTTGGAGCCGCCTCCCACCTCCGGCAAATGGCCGGGCAGTCGCTGACCCGCTGCCCTCCGTCTTCGCAACAAAAAACCGCATCTGAAGAACCAGCCTGCTAGTGTCTAATCGGGTGCACAGGTAAGCTGACTTGTTACGAAGGAGATGGAAAGGTTCAACCAGCGGTAATCCGACGAGCCCGAGTCAGGAGGGGAAAAAAAAGACGAATATCTGGAGGGTGGAGTCTTCGATTCTGGGGGTTGTCGCAGGACTTGAGTCAAGCCAGAGGCGGGTAAAGAAATTTTCTTCAGCGTCGTTTCTCCGCCTGTTCCATCGGGCCTTGACACCGGCGGAATCCAACTCTGCCGCACGAACAATGCCGAACTCCATGGCCGTTTTTCGAGATTCCTCAGCTCTCTTTCAGCGCTGCTCAGCTTCGTTCGGATTGTGGGGTCGTCAGCGGCATCTCTGAATCAGCTCATCGGCCGCTAACAGTCGAAGTCCTGCTCTGGGTGTGTTTGAAAATGCTGTTTCTCCTCCTCGCCCCTCCGCGCTTCTTTTTCGGTCTGGGATCGGCAGGCCTGGAGATTTCCTCGGGTTCGGATCCAGAACAATAACGAACAACAACGCATCCGACGGACGAGACGGAAGGAGAAGAGGGGGGAAAGGCTGCCGAATGAAGTTGCATCCTACGCGTAATGAAAAAGGGAGCGGGGACGAGACCCTTCGAAAAGCGGCCAAAAGGCGCACAGTTATGTATTGAGGTAGCTGGGTTGAGTGGTCTCGGGTGGTCCAAAGGGCTCATCTTGCATTCCCGCCCAGGCACTTGCAGGAGCAGAGTGGCGAATCGGGACCGCAGGCATATGCAGCTTACTCGAGTGTTACTCGATGGAAACATGACAATCCGCCTTTTGCGATAGCGACGATAGCTTCGGATGGCCGCCAAAAGAGGAAACCGGGGGGCATGGAGGGGCGTGGAGAGTGCCGGTGGGCCCACAGTGGCTCAAGAAACGAGCTGGGGAATGCCAGGGAGCTTCCTTGTGACCTTACACGGTTCCTTATTGGTCACTCTGCTGCATTGCCGTTTGGGGCCAGACACCTGGCCGGAGAGCGGCTGTCTCCGATATTGAAATCGCAGCCAATTAGCATCGCCGGATAAGCTCGGAGCCACAGGGTCTCCTTCCTCGCCGACAACGGCACACTCCATGATACGCAGATACGATACGATACTGGGGCGGTACCTTCCATGCCGATGAAATCTCTCTCTTTTTTTTTCGTCCCCCTTGCTCTGACTCCACTGAACCACCCACCCGCTTGTATCGAGCACATGGCAATCTTGATCAGGGAAGGGTGGGAATTGCTTCGGGAGGGGGGCCTGGGTCTGGCTGTGTTGGGCGGTGGGCCAGCTCTAGTGTTGTTTCGACTCCTTCCGAAGCCCATTTCCGCTTTTTGGGAACGTTTCGCAGCCGTAAGGTTCCCTGGAGGATGGCTGTTCCATTGCTCGTCCCATCTTTGGGGCGTTGTTGCTTGCTTGCTTGCCCTCCCTCGCCTTTCCTTTATCTTTATCCCCTTACCCACCTCCCGCTCCGTTTCTCGATCGTTTCCCGTCAGCCAAACCGGGGTCTTATCTATTGCTTCAACGTCAGCGTGTTTTCCCGCCGCCCTTCTTGACCGCCCCTGCCTTCCTCGGCACTTGAACTCCCGCAGCTGTATCGAAGACATTGGGTGCGTGTGCGTGTTATCCAAACGGTCAGCTGCCTTATCGTCATCTGTGCTTTCCGACCGTCTCATCTCAACGCACCTAAGCTCTCGATAAAGGCCTCACGCCTCTGGTCAAGGAGGGAAACGGACCTTAGCCTTCAAGAGATACATCCAGCCAACCCCACGTCCTCTAAGGCTGACCTCACCCCCTCCTTCATCCCCCCTCGATCACCCACCCAACTGCACGGGATCTGTCGTCGGTAGGATGGCGGTATCCCAGATCTCTACCGATGAGTCCGTCGTCGTATTGGCGTCGACAAGGACGGTCATCACCCTTGCTGATGACACACTTCTATTAACCCCCGCGACTCTCACGATCTCTGCTACCTCGGGCAAGATTCTGTCTGTCGTCACCGAGGTGCTTCCCAAGGATGCATTCCCAGCGGCCATCGTGTACCACGACTACAGCCCGAAGCTTTTGCTCCCGGGTCTCGTTGATGCCCACGTGCACCTAAACGAACCGGGCCGCACAGAATGGGAAGGCTTCAACACCGGGACCAGGGCTGCTGCCTCGGGAGGTGTCACCACTGTGGTGGACATGCCTCTGAATGCCATCCCTCCCACAACCACCCTAGCAGGCTTCAAGGAGAAGCTCACTGCCAGCCAAGGGCAATGCTGGGTCGATGTCGGCTTTTACGGCGGCGTCGTTCCCGGCAACGCAGATGAGCTTCTGCCTCTAGTTGAGGCTGGTGTTCGGGGTTTCAAGGGTTTCCTCATCGACTCAGGTGTAAGTCTCTCCCTCTTGCCCCTAAGAGAGGCAATCAGAACCAATCGAACTCGGATGGGTGGATAGAGCACTAACTCTATCGAACAGGTGGAGGAATTTCCTGCCGTGTCAGCTAAAGACATTGCGCTTGCAATGACCACGCTCAAGAACTCGCCCACCACTCTCATGTTCCATGCCGAAATGGTTCCACCCATTGCAACATCGGTAGGCGACGCCGTTCAGCAGTCCGACCCGCCGCTCCAGCCGACCGGAGACCTAGAGAGTTACAGCACTTTCCTCGACTCGCGCCCGCCCGTATTCGAGACCTGTGCCGTCGAAGAGATCCTGTCCATGGCGCACCTTGCACCGCAGCTGCACCTCCACATCGTGCACCTATCCGCCACTGAGTGCGTGCCCATTCTGCGCAAGGCGCGCCAGAGCGGCATCAACATCACGGCCGAGACCTGCTTCCACTACCTCGGCCTCGCGTCCGACGACATCCCAGATGGCGACACCCGCCACAAGTGCTGCCCACCAATCCGGTCCCAAACCAACCAGGATAAGTTGTGGGACGAACTGGCTGACCCCGACAGCTGCATCAAGACCATTGTCTCCGATCACTCGCCGTGCACGCCCGAGCTCAAGCTGCTGCCGCCGCATCTCCAAACCGTTACGGCGGCAGCAACCGAATTCCCGTCTCGCCCGCCCTTCCCACACGTCGACTCGGGTATCGATATCACCCGGCCGACCCCGGCAGCGGTAACAAAGGAGGAGCAATTGCATCAGCTCCCCGGCCAGCAGCAGGACGAGGAAGATCCAGTCGACCTGATTCCACAATCCATGACCCCACCTCTTGTCAGCCAGGAAGTCCCACACTCACACCCGCACCACGGTGCAGTAACCCCCATGAAGAATCAAGGCGACTTCTTCGCCGCCTGGGGTGGCATCTCCTCCGTCGGCCTTGGACTTCCCATCCTGCACACTACCGCAGCCGCCCGTGCCGCTCGCGGCGACACTGCACCCACCATTGTCGACATGGTGCGCATGTGCAGTCAGGCCACCGCGGCCCAGGTCGGCCTCGGACACCGCAAGGGCGGACTGCGGGCCGGTATGGATGCCGACGTGTGCGTATTTGACGACACGGACGTCTGGACTCTTCGCGCAGCCGAAATGCGCTGGAAGAACCGGGTGTCGCCGTGGGATGGGCATACCTTCACGGGTCGCGTGCGGGAAACGTGGGTGAGAGGCCAGCGAGTATTTGCGCTGGGCGGAGAGAATGCTGGATTTGTTGGGGGTGAACCGGTCGGGGAGCCGATTGTAGAGAGGAGAGTCTGAGAGAACATTTCTTCCGTTTCGTCCGTGGTCTCTTTCCATGTTTCTTTTGTGGTTTGTCCGGGAGCAAGGATTCTGGCATTGTTGGCGTTTCCGGCGCTTCATCGTGAGGGGGGCATTACCCACAGGGAGAGCTGCGCGTGGTTCGCGTGGTACAAACGGTGCGATCGATGCAAAGCGCGATGGCTTTTTGAGCATTCTGCGAAATACCCCAGGAATGCATTTTTGCTAGAGCTGATGATTCATAACGGTCGGAGGTGTTTGGGGGACATAAATAGACTTGAGATACCTTATATTTGTTTGACATTGGCCATGTCTTTCATGTAACGAACGCCCGTTTCAATTTCCACGTATCATCTCGTCGGAACTGTCGAATCGGCCGAGGCGGCTGGCATCGTCATTCTCCGAACCGTCGGCACGAAGGCTTCGATTCAATGGAACCGGTCAATTAATCAATCCAAGGTTTGGGTTCTACCGTCCCTTTATCTGTCGGTCGCAAAGGTTTGTGACCCCCATCGTCTCCTCATCGGAATCCCTGTGGTTCGTCAATGGCGGGAGATGTGACGACACCTCAAGGAGCACATGACCTGAGAAGCGATCCATGGTTGCTGCTTTTCCACCGTTGCGGTCCGTGAGTAGGCATCGAGTGGGGGCGCGTATCCCACATCCCTTCATAGCTGCCAGGTTTTCGCTTGCCATCCATGGAAAGGTACCATTTGGCGTAATGTATGTTGAACCAGACGAATACTGCCGACGCTTATTACGAAGTACTTTGTACTATATACAATAGCTATTCGGTAAAGCGCTGGGGGTTTCACATCCATGGATGGTTGCAGGTGCTTGCAAGTTGCGACACTGATGATATTTCAGGTGCTCCACATTTCGCACGGCCCCAGGGAAGAAGGGGGATTCCAGGTCGGGCAGGCACGGCAGGATTGGTGTTCGGTGTTTAGTGCACAGTATCGAACAACCTGGAAGAGAAAATCGAAGATCCCACTCAGCATGAAACGTTCCCAGGCTCTCTGCCTACTACATGAGGAGGGAGATTTGTTCATCACTGCATTTTCGGGTTGCGAGGAGGATCATGACGTTCCGGACCGAGATACTCCGTACCGCTCGAACACAGAGCGCTGATTGAGATGAATGCAAAATGTAGGCTGGAAGAGGATGGAAAGGGGGGAAAGACGGATCCAGACATAGGTTATTCAAGAGTCCGGAAGCGGACAACCTCACACTACATATCAGAAGAAACAGCAGGAAAGGACCAAAACACAATCTTAAAAAGCATTTTTGATGCAAGCAATTTTGGTGCCTCTGCGGTTTTATTACTGCTTTTGGCTGCTTTGCTGGGATTCAAGAAGCCTGAAAGGCTCACAGCGGTCCAGCGCCTCGTAACCAGCGCCCTGAGCTGCCCTATTCCTTGTTGTCAGCGGAACGTCCATTGGGCCAGACGGCCCACGAGCAATTTCTCTTCGCGACGCCAAGTTCTGAACCCGAGCCCGGCTCAGTGTCCCGGCCACCACACAGCCACCGTCACCCGGTTACCATTCTTGCATTTCCTGCTCCTGTGCTGTCTCCCAGGTTCCACCATTCGACATCGACAATCCAACAGCGCGCAGGTGCATTTCAACGGGTCCAGTGCTGGCTGGGTCTTTGCATTTGTCTCTTACTGCCGCATTTCGAGGGGGACGCAATAACACAGCCGCAAGATAGGAGTGGATGTTCGAATCGACTGGGCGAATTGCCGACTGCGACTCAAGCAGTAGCTCCGCCCGTCTGCTTGGCTGCCTTGCTTTGCTCGACCTGTCGGCCCCTAAACATCCGCCCGCGCCCCTTCACCAGCACCAGCCAGGCCTAAACAACGCAGCCCGACAACGCACCACCACCAACCCCCGCCGACCGATTGCTTCGCCCCCCCTTTCTCCCGACTCGTAGGCCACACCCGACGACCAAACCACGAATCACCAATAACCCGCAATTGTTCCCTGGCGCGTCGGAGCATGTTTGAGGCGGTTGCCGGACGCGCCTGATCTCGGACGGCCCCCTCGCGGAGCTTTCGTCGCCGAGTCCATCTGACGCACCTTATCACTACCCCTTCCGCCGCCGGCCTCCCCGAAATGCCCTCATTCGTTCCGGGCGGGAACACGGCAGCCGACTCGCAATCTTCGGGCGTCGTACACCTCGACCGAGCCGCCGAGTACGGCTTATCCCCGACCAAGGTCAATGGACACGTTGTTCGCCAGCCACACTCGCACACGTCAAATGAGAGTTTTGATGGGAGCTCGGCCAATTCAAGCAGCGCGTCTACGATCTCCGAAACCTCCATCGAGCCCGACCAACGGGCGATGAAAAATAAAGATCTGCCACAGAGCATGACCTCACCGCAGAATGGAATAGCTGGCGGAGGAGTAGTCAATGGAGTGGGGGCGTTTGAGGCCGCAAGCCGGAAGTCGCTAGCATCTAGCCATTCGGCTTCGCTAGTGGACCGGACGGTTACGAACTCAGGTATGAAGGGACCTGGAGGCGAGCCAGCTGGTCGAAAACTGAGCGACGGGGCATCATATACTATCACCACTCCGACTTTCGAGGACGGACCATCACAGTCCGGCGGTGCCGGGATATATATGCATCCCGTGACCAAGGGGGATGTTCGGACCATCGAGAACGGATCGCCCACCGCGACGGCCCCCACCGCGAGCGCCCCTGCGCTTGGCTCTCACACTGCACCCAGTTCGACCTCCAGCTACAAGAACCAGCCTGGGCCCCAGCGATTCTCGTCTCCCCCTACCTACGACCAACCGAACACGTCCGGCTCGCTGCAAGCGCCCGTCCCCGGGATCAAGCATCGGCACACGCTAGAAGTACCTAAAGTTACCTCTGCGCGTGGCTCGCGCGATGGGGTTGACGCTGCTTATTCCAGCGGCAGGTTTTCACCAACCATGGCACCCGCTGGGGGTCGCAGGGCGTCACTAAGCTTAGCCAGGAGAAACACGCGGTCGCTGCATTCGGATGGGCCTCGCGATGAGGTTATCCCGGATGAGGACGCCATGCGGTGGGCGGAAGCATACCGGCAGAAGCGGGCGAGCAAGCGAAGGAGGAGGGAGATTGAGGACGACGACAGGGTGCTGGTGGGGACCAAGGTGGACGAGACTCATGCAAACTGGGTGACGGCGTATAACATGCTGACCGGCATCCGTGTCGCTGTCTCGCGAACCAACGCCAAATTGGACCGGGCCTTGACCGACGCCGACTTTGATGTCAAGCAAAAATCCACCTTTGACATCGCTGGCAACGAGCTGGTCCCCTCCGCTAAATACGACTTCAAGTTTAAGGACTACGCCCCCTGGGTCTTCCGCCATCTCCGCACTCTCTTCCGTCTCGACCCCGCCGACTACCTCATGTCATTGACAGGCAAATACATTCTGTCTGAGCTTGGATCGCCCGGCAAGAGCGGGAGCTTTTTTTACTTTTCCCGCGACTACAAGTACATTATCAAGACCATCCACCACGCCGAACACAAGTTTCTCCGCAAGATCCTGAAGGACTATTACCAGCACGTCAAGGACAACCCGAACACACTCCTGTCCCAATTCTACGGCCTGCACCGAGTCAAGATGCCGTACGGCAGAAAGATCCACTTTGTTGTCATGAACAACCTATTCCCGCCACACCGGGATATCCACCAGACATTCGATCTGAAGGGCTCGACGATTGGCCGAGACTACAGGGAGGAGGACTTGGAGAACAACCCAAGGGCCACTCTGAAGGACCTGAACTGGCTGCGGCGGAAGCGGGCTATCGAGCTCGGCTTGCAGAAGAAGCGTTTGTTCCTGGAGCAACTGTACAAGGATGTGCGGCTCCTGCAAAGACTGCAGATTATGGATTACTCTTTGCTCGTTGGCATCCACGATCTCCAGCGGGGCAACGAGGAGAACCTGAGGGACAAGACCCTGCGTGTTTTCAATCCAGGGGGGAACAACCCGGCCTCGGAGGAGCTCGATCCCCATTCTGTGCTCATGCGGACACCTTCCAAGCTCGAAAACCAACGAAAGGCGAGAGAGCTGCGCCAGATGATCCAGTCGGAAAAGCCGGTGCCGATGGGGGAGACGAGTAGCAGGATGCCGAATGAACTCGAAGAAGGGCAGAACCGGCCAGGGTTCATCTTCAACCAGGATGATGGCGGCTTCCGGGCAACACATGAAGACAACACGCCAGGAGAGGAAATCTATTACTTGGGCGTTATCGACTGCCTTACTCACGTATGTTGCACCCCTTTTTTTTCCCCGTTCCATGAAGTGTGGGATTTTTATTCTTTCAAAGACACCTCTGACGCGTGATTGATTTAGTATGGCATGATCAAGAAGATAGAACACTTCTGGAAAGGCCTTTCGAGTGATCGCAGTCAAATTTCCGCCCTTCCACCTCACGAATACGGGGAGCGGTTCATCAACTTCATCTCCAGCATGACCATGTCACAAGAAGAAGCGATTCGGGCTGCCCAGGAGAGGGACGCAGCACTAGCAGCAGAAGCAGCAGAGACATCCGAAGTTGCGCCACCGGTACCCAACTACCGACCCCCATTGCCACCAGGGCAGCACGAAGCGGCCGACGACGAGGCGGATGTACCGGAGCGGGTATTGAAGACGACTGTTACTGCACCTCCCTCCACCAATGCTGGAGTAGGGAAGGGGACCCACGGTTCAAGCGCGCCGCCAAACGATCGCCGAGAGACGACAGTTCTCCCAGTCGTGGAAGAGGCAGCGGAAGGTATATCTACCGGCGACCGCAGTCGGAACAGCCATATCAGCAGCCTAACCGCCGAGAGCGATCTCCGACCCCTCACACCAGCCAAGGAAGGCGAGGAACTGGCCGCCGGGTTCGGGAATCCACTCCTTGGGAGCCGTGACGGCAGCAGGGGCAGCAGTCTCAAGGCACGGCCGCCGCCGACACCTCCCAAAACTGGCCACGGATACTTCGAACAAGCCAAGTCGGAAAGCGCCGACAGCGGATACGGTGTCGGCACCAGCACCAGCAGTGCCAACGGCGCCCCTAACGGCAACGCCAATGGCGGACTGCGCAGCCGCGCCGGGTCTCAAAAGTCGCTGCGGGCGCCACCACAGCTCAGCCGCGATAGCCTGGACAAGGCTCTACCGCCGCTCCCGCGATCCGGATCAGCCCAGCCACAAAACGTGTTGTAGTGCGATAGCGTTGTGCCGGCGATCGGTAGCTCGGCTGAGAGTCCGGGGCGGAGCTCGACAAGCGGCCGTTTACGGCTACATCGAGAGGTGGAAAAGGGACAAGGGGAAGAGAAAGGAACGTGTTCTGGTGGCATGGCCGTGAATAACTACTCCGTCCAACAGAATCCAGTAGGGACGGGTGAGCCACCAAAACAGCAGAGCCGACACGTGGAGTTGGCTCGGCCACGTCGCTTCTGGCGGATGATGAAGCCGGGTCAGGTTCTGCGCCGGCTTCAAGGCGCCAATGCTGGTATCACGGAGCCCGGCCCCGACCGGTGCGGTATTGAAGCGGATTCGGCCACGGTGCCGGGGGCGACGACATTGACAACACCAGTGGTTGTAGTGACGCCAATAGAGATGGAAAATGAAACGGTGGGACGGACGGGGAACTGACTGACTGTACGAAAATTTCCGGTGTTCTCTTTATTCTCTCTCTCTCTCTCTTTTCCATCAACGCTTTGTTATCTTTCTATCTTGCTTTTGCGTCTCGCCGAAAGAGGGTAAACCACATGATACCACACAACCCATTGGGTCAAGCATAGCACGCCAAAACAAGTTCTTTTGTTGTCCCGCCCCCGTATGCCTTCCCCTCCCCCCTTTTCTATCCGTCTTCGATCACTTTTTCTATCCCTTCTCTCCTGTTTATTTTATGTTGTCATACCTTGTTGTTTTCCATCGTTGTTTTCTCTTATCATGTCGTTTGGATTCCATATTTTCCCTTTCTGCTTTTTGGACTCGTCATAATCACTCATAGCCGGCCGGGTTGTTGCTACAAGAGAAGGACGCGCGATACTAGCTCGTTTAGAATAGACGGATGTTATTAAACAACGGATTTTGCTTCAGCTGAGATTTTTGCGTGGGTGTTATGTCGTAGTAGTTTCAAATGGAAACGTCCCAACAAATTGTGCATGGACTAGTCGGTATTGAGTCAAACAGCTGAATGAGGGAGAATCAGGCAATTTATCAAAAGGTATTTTTATTGACAATAACCCCCACCAAAACCAACCCTCGTTCTAGGGGCTTCATTTCTACACCCTCATAATATATACATGATATTCGTACATTTTTTACCCTCCCTCATAGCATCATTACACTACCGGATTCCCACGGGGCTTCAACGATTGGTCCATGAAGGTGCAGTCATTTCCGCTCCGCGAAGTCCGTCTGGATATCCATCTTGTTTGCCCCCTGAGCCTCGAGCTCTTTCAAGCGTGCCTTCTTCTGGATGTCCTGCACCCGCCATTTTTTGAAGTATGTCACCTATGGTGGGATGTTAGCGGCCACTCGAGCTGTGTAGTAACATCTGCCCATGACTGTTGAAATCCGAAGACACGGTAGCCAGTTTCCCCTTTCATTTCTTTTAAAGTGCAGCTCCCATAGTTTTACCACCTTGTCTGTACCCAAGTTCCCCATAAACCCCCTCCATTCTACAGAACGTCGTACTCACCCATTGCGCCGCACAATCCCTCTCAAACTCTTCCCCCACACTCCCACACGCTTTCGCTGCCGCCTTCTCGTCTTTGAGTGCGTCGACGATCCCGTTGGCGTCCAGACAGGCAAAGTAGGCGTCGCGAGCGACCCAGCAGCGGTCTCGCTCGGCACGGGTCGGGGCGACGGCTCCAGTGCGTACCTCCGTCGCGCGCTTGTCGGCCGGGCTGGAAGAGGTGAAGTAATCGAACAGACCCATGGCGTCGGCTCTTTTTTTTCCTTCTCACTTCTTTTGTTCTTGTCCGTCTATGTGCGCTTTTGTTTCTTTCGAGAGGGTGGGGGTTTTCTGTCCGCTTGGCGTCGGGTTGGTTTTCGGATGGGTTCCGGCTCGGGAGGAAGATGAGGGCACCGGTCGGTGTGTTGAGTGGTGAAAAGAAGTACCTCGCTGAGGGTGTTGTCGTCGGTGTTGTCGGCGGTTGTCTTCTCCTCCAATGCAGTCGTCCTCTTCAAGCTTGGAGCTCTAGCATCGAATTCAATCAATCCCCTGCAAGCAAGCTGATGCCAAGCGGGTCGGTGGGGTGTTCAAATCCCGGCATGCCGGGTATTGGAGATTACGTAATTACAGAGAAGTGCGACATTGCATGGGCGAAGCGAGGCGAGGCAACGAAAGAGCATCCGCTCCCTGCATTTGCGCAATCCAGGGTCCATGGTTTTGGCGACAGACTCGCGACAACTCCTGTCGACTTTTTTTTCCTCGGCACGCTTTGAGATGGAAACGAGGCTATATACGAATAGCACGCTCCCAATACGTTCCACACCTAGGACCCGAAAAACCGCCCCCGGCCCTTCTCGAGACACGCTGTCCCATTACCGTCGCCAGAGGGTTACGCAACCAACGACTGAACAACGCTTGTCTTGACCTCAACTCAGAGTCCTAAGATCGCTTGCTTCATCCCCGACGCTTTTTAACAGCCCACTGCGAACTCCGCCGACCTGTACGAATACCTTATACCGGCTCCAATAACTACGACGACGGCCTGACCACGTGCTCTTGTTCTTGCCTCCCCCATACGCACTTTAGACCGGCCCCATGGCGCGCCGTCGCCGGCCGCCGCGTCCAGGCGCCCTCACCGAGCTCCCGCCGCTCAAGATCCTCAGCCAGATTGCCGCGCTGCAAGGGTTATACTATGCAGCGGCGCTGGTGCTGATGTTATTCACGGTGTTGGTAGCGGGCACCAAGTTCAGTTTCGATCTCGTTTTTGGGTGGGATGCGGTGCGTGGGGATACGACACAAGGGTGGTTGATGGGGTTTGTGTGGATTTTGGACGGGGGTTTGGTAATGTACGTTTTGTATCTTCTTTCATTTTGCCGCTCTGGTTTCGGTAGGCTGTTGCTGACTCACGGTGTTTTCACTATCTCCAGGGCCGTCGCGATAGTAGTGCTCGTGGGCCGCTCCAAACTCGTACTCGACTTTGCCCTTTCGCTCCACGGGATCCATCTAGTCATAGTAACCTTATACTCTGGCCAACTCCCGCGTCACACAGCTTGGTGGTTTTCAATGGCCGCCGCGAGTGGTGTCGCGGTTGCGTTGGCTACATGGGGCTGCCGCTACCGCCAATTACAACCAATATCCTTTGGTGGGAACGGCACTTCGTCCTTGGGAGCTGGCGGGAGCAGCGAAGAGAACGGCGTGGCCGAGGAGGGTGGTATGGGTGCGCGTGATGAGGAGGAAGGCGGCTTCACACGCGGAAGGGGGCGAGGGCGAGGGAGAGATGGTGCCGGCGAGTATGAGATGGTCAACTTGCCGAGGAAATCAGGGAGTTAGCGGTGGCATCATGCGGGAGTGGCAGTAAAGTAATGCGAGTGAGGCAAGGTGGCTTAAGCGGGCAGCATGGGACGGCGTTGGGGTGTCTGTCTGTACAACATGTATGAGTTGGCGTAAGGCCTTCGGATCCATTCGGTTGCGGGTTTATGACCTAGAATACCAAGACCTCTTTTTGGATTTACCGTCGCCTTTGGCTATCCAGCTCAAACTCTTGATATTTGTTGCCCTTTGTACAACGAGGCAGGAAGAGTTTGTTAACCCTAACCCTATCATTTCCACCTCAACATTGTGCCTCGGTCAATTGTTCCCGAAACCACAGCCGGTTACCTACGGGCTGTGGACCTTGTCTGCACGGCCAGGTATTGGAACCCGGCGAGTCTGGGAAACAATACCCCGATGACGGCGAGCTTTTAGGGAATCAGAGGCGGGGCCAGATATCATTCATTCTCCTGCCTTTTCATACCACCCCTTCATCTTCACCATTTCTAGTAGGAATACGGAAGAACGATAAGTTGTCTCGAATCCTTATCAACAACCATGTCTCGGCTTCTCCTAAGACGGCTCTCTACACGGCCCCTATTCCAGCGGCCCGCGCTGTCCGTCCGAGGTTATGCCTCGGCGTCGGAGCCCCAGTTCAACTGGGAGGATCCTCTCGTTTCTAGGAATTTGTTAACGGAAGAGGAACTTGCGATTTCAGAGACAGCGGAGAGGTATTGCCAGGAGCAACTGTTACCACGCGTACTGCGTTGAGTCTCCCTTCCTAGCCTGCTTTTATGCCCTCCTTTCCCCCCTTATTCCTCCTTAACACCGTAAACGGCGCCATAGAACGTTTAATTAACGCAAAACAGAGGCGTATCGGGATGAGCACTACGATCCCAAGATCCTGCAAGAGATGGGTGAGCTAGGCCTCCTCGGCGCTACGATCGAGGGGTACGGCTGCGCCGGCGCCTCTTCTGTTGCCGGGGGCCTGATCACCCGTGCAGTGGAACGTGTGGACAGCGGCTACCGGAGTAGCATGTCGGTGCAGTCATCACTAGTAATGGGCCCGATCAATGAGTTTGGCTCGGTCGAACAAAAAGAAAAGTACCTGCCTGACTTGGCCCGGGGCAAGACGATCGGTGCTTTTGGTTTGACTGAGCCCAACCACGGCAGCGACCCGGGCTCAATGGAGACGGTTGCACGCGAGCACCCGCAAAAGAAGGGATATTACCTCCTGAACGGGTCCAAGACGTGGATCACGAACTCACCCATCGCTGACCTCCTCGTTGTATGGGCCAAGCTGCAGGACACGGGCAAGATCCGTGGCTTCCTGGTCGACCGCAAACAGTGTCCCGCCGGCACCCTTGAAACACCCGCTATCAAGAACAAGACTGGCCTACGGGCCTCCATCACGGGCATGATCCACCTCGCCGACTGCCCCGTCCCCAAGGAGAATATGTTCCCCGAGATCGAAGGACTCAAAGGTCCCTTCGCCTGCCTCAACAGCGCGCGGTATGGCATCGCGCTGGGTGTGATGGGTGCGTTGGAGGACGCCCTCGCGCGGACGCGTGCATATGCCCTCGAGCGCAAACAGTTCAAGGGCAACCCGTTGGCCAAGTACCAGCTAATCCAGAAGAAGCTGGCAGACGCAGCGACGGATGTAGCCTACGGCACCCTGGCGGCCATCCAGGTTGGCCGGCTCAAAGATGAAGGCAAGGCCACGCCCGAGATGATCAGCATGATCAAGCGGCAGAACTGCGACCGCGCGCTGCACAATTCCCGTGTGCTACAAGAGGTGTTTGGTGGCAACGCCGTCAGTGACGAGTACATGGTCGGCCGCCATGTGGCAAACCTGTACGTCACGCAGACCTATGAGGGGCAGAGCGATATTCACAGTGAGTCCGATCCAACCGATTTACCCATGCTGTTGTTTGCAAACAGAAAGGCCGGGAGCAAAATCTGACACTGCCAAATAGGCCTCATCCTTGGCCGGGCTCTCACCGGAATTCAGGCGTTTGTGTAGGAAGTATCCCATGTTCGTGTGCGGGATATGGGCCTGGATCCCCTTGATATGAACGGTGTTTGCCGTTAGATACCTATCCAAAATAGATTCGACCCCTCGGGGAACCCTGCAGCTCATCGCAGGCACTCGCTTCCATGGCCCTAGCCATCGGCTTCCCTTCCGGCCTTTCCACTACATGTCCCGCATCCATAGTATGCAGCTACTTACATCTACGTTTGTCGGGCCCCGCTACAATTATGCCTCGGCGCCTCCGTGATCCATGATCTGAGGTGGTGTTCAGGTTACTATCTGTACCGTCGGGGATAGCGTTTGCTGCGGGTAGCTACGGACCATGTCCAATCCTCGCCCAAGTGAGTGGTGTTGGAGGACCACGAATACGAACTATACCTCTAGTCCCGAGAAACTGAGGAGTCCGGGAGTATGGGCTCGCAGTGGTTTAGACAGAGCGTCCTGTCCCAGGGTGTCAGGAAGAGGCACTGGGATTCTTCCCTCATAACCTGGTTGGTACCCGATCATCCGTTTGTTTAGCTGTGTACCAAAGATAAGAATTCTACGGGTGGGCCATGGGGCGCCGCTGTACGTTACTTGGATATGGATACATCAAAAATATTCGGTTGTGTGCAGAGTACAAGATGTGACTGTTATGACGAAAGCGGGACTGGTGTGTCTCCCACTCGCAAGTAAGCTTCGGCGATGGTAGGCCTGGAGGGATGCTTGTACTTTTTTTGGTATGTTGTTCCTCACGACATTAGACAAAACACGACGTCCATCGTCAACCTCTACCCATTCATGATGTACGGGAACGTGTCTGGTAAGAATCTACCTTGCCATCTCGAGGCTCAGGGCGGCCAGTATGGGGCTCAAAATGCCCCTTTCACTACTGATAAGTCAGGCCTGCCAGGAAGTTGAGGGTAGAAAATCATAAACCAAGCAAGGCTTTCACTCATACTGCTGAGGGACGAGCCTCGTTGACCCAGGAGAAGGAACTACCAATGGAAATACCGGGGTTCTTTCGCTCGGAGCGCCTGCTGCTCTGATTTCAGATGACTCTCTGGCCTGTTGTTTTGTTTGTGTCCCTTGTTGACAACCTGAACTAACGTTAACAACGCCCAATCCAAACCCGGGCGGCCCGCTCCCGGGTTAGGCTGTTCGGGTCCCAATGGGGCGGTGGGAGTTCAAAACAGGAGCAACACTAACAGACTTATGCGCACATTTTCCTACCGCGTTGTTAAGACTCCGGCGGTGCGGTCACCCATGGTGGCGTCGCGTGAGCAGCGAACGACGCCTGTTGTCAGAGTACTGATTGGCGATTGGGCGCCAAAAAAGCGCCTGCTGATCCAGTCACCGCCCGCAGTCCTTGCCTGAAAATCCTTGGCCCACCGGCACCCATTCCATCCATTTGCCTGGTCCAGCTTCTAGTAAAGTGGGGCTCCAAACCGCCTTTGTCGACCCGCCCACCATCTCCCCCTCACTTTCCCTCTTGCAACCTAACAATCCCCCTTCGTCGACTTCGAATTCCGTCACCCTGGTCTTCTACAACATCCTGCATCACCCGCTCTTTCGCCTTTGTTGCTAATTTTTTGGTAAGCATCGACTTTCTCTGCACAGGTCCCCGAGGTGTTCTTCCACTGCAAACGAGCCTTTATCGCCACGCATTTATTGCCCCGCGTCGAGGCGCCTCGTTCATTCGGATTCTGTGCCTTTCCACACCGTCTGCAGACGAGAAAGCTGACAGCCTTTAAATTCCAGCATCACCCCAGCCTTCCGACGTCGTTCTTTGCCAAATACCACACCACCACACCACCACACAACCACAGACATGGCGCTGAAGCGTATTAACAAGGAACTCACCGATCTCGGCCGGTATGTTTTTCTTTCTTCTTGCCGCGGAGAAACCCAACCGCTCTCGGCTTTTGTATCCCGGCTGCCAGGCGCTACCGCCTTACGGACGACGTCCGGCCGGCCGTCCTGCGAATGGATGCTTTCAGACCATGAGGGGCCAAGCCACAACTGCGAACAACACCTATGACGCATCGCAGGTCATCTTGGCGACGCAAATTTTTTGCTTCCAATAAGATGGGGACCGTGAAGGCTAACTAAATGTTTGACAGAGACCCGCCCTCCTCGTGCTCTGCTGGACCTTCCGGCGAAGATCTGGTATGTGTTCCCTCTACGGCCCCGACCGATCCACACAAGCGAGAAACAATCTGATTCTTAACCTTGCGCGTCCGCGGACTTGATGCTAACGTCGCTTTCTTTGTAGTTCCATTGGCAGGCGACGATTATGGGTCCTGTAGGTGTTTTCCTAATACCGATCGTTTCCATACTATAGAATGTCAAAAAGTGAGACAAGGCTAACCAATTTAACAGGCTGACTCGCCGTACGCGGGTGGTGTTTTCTTCCTTGACATTAATTTCCCTACGGATTACCCTTTCAAGCCGCCAAAGGTTCAATTCACCACCAGAATCTATCACCCCAACATCAACGCCAACGGCAGTATCTGCCTCGACATTCTGCGTGATCAGTGGAGTCCTGCTCTGACCATCTCGAAGGGTATGTCCAAATCCTAGACTTCCGCAGGTACCGTCCTTTATGGAAAGATCACCAGTGACTAACTGCCCTTTGTAGTCCTACTCTCCATCTGCTCGATGTTGACCGATCCCAACCCCGACGATCCGCTGGTTCCGGAAATTGCACATACATACAAGACCGACCGTGCGAAGTACGAGGCGACTGCCCGCGAGTGGACCCGGAAGTACGCCGTCTGATGAGCTCGTTGCCGGGGGGGACGGGAGTGCGTCGTTTTGATTACAGGTGGTCGATCGTCCTGGTTCTCGGGCACTTAGTACATGCGGGGCCGATTCCGGCTTCAAGGGTCCAGAATATAACTGCTCTCTAAGCTCTCGCAACATCCCGGGAAGGGTCAGTTTTCCACGGGTTTGGGGGAGGGGCGGACGGAGATCCCCGGGTCATCTTTCACTTGGGTGGATTGGAGTGGCGTGGGGTTTGGCAGAAGCGCTACGGATTGGCAGCATCGCCTTAATGATTCATACTGCATCACCTAGTCTGGAAACTCGGAAGATTCGGGTATAGCCAGCAAGCCCGTGTACCCCCTCTGATTAGGTGACCGTGTGTTTGTAACTAGATGTTGCCCGTCGCAACATGTTTGGTGTGGATAAGCAGCACATACGACTACCGTGCACGCTTGACGCGTGTGATACTGTGTCTCGCGTATATTTGGTCGTAGTTGGGCAGTGGTCTTGTCATCTTGCCACATGACAAACCACCACGACGTACCTCGGCAGGTTGAGAACAAGTCGTCGAAGACATAGTGCAAAGGTGACTGATGTGACTGCTACCAACCCATCGTGCTCCGAGATTATCACCAACAAATATAACGTCAGGGGGGCACAGATTACATTTCTACGACCTAATATTATCTTGTCGTCTGCTTTTTGGGGAGGCATCTGATCATACCCGTGACAAATCAACATATTTCACTTCCATGGCTTGATAAATTGAATTTGGGCATTTGAGGGTCATAATATGTAGTGGCCGTCTAAATCAATCGCGGGAGTACGGTCAGACCGCCCTTTGGGTTTTGCTCACCACCATGTTTCTCATGTTCTTCGTCGTGGTGCTGCACATCATTCGTCGTGGAGCCCAGGAGTCTGCTTCGACAAGATGCGCAACAAGTTTCATCAACCAACCCAGCCATCCAACTACCGAGCTTGCCAATCCAACTCAACACACCGGGTCAAGCCGGGCTAGCACTGGCTTCCAAGGTTCAACTCGCTAGTGGCGCTGCCAGGAGCGGTATGGTAGTATTGAGAATGCCTCGTAACAGAAAGACCCGGGACAGCCGAGGCGGAAGTCTTTTTAAGTTTGAGATGGTTTTTGGTCTCCGGGCTTTGGGTTAGTAGTTCGGGTGTGGATTTCCGAGTTGAGTACATTGTATGAATCCATAATCGTAATAAGGAGCCCGAGTTCTCGGTGTGATATTTGACAGCATAGTCTTTGTCAATTAGGTATCATGGGAATATAGTTGTGTGATGGAGTTCATTGCAGGTCGAGTCGATGGCCGCCCCTGTCACGGCCGAGTATAAAGACTTCGAACACTCATCGATTATTCTATACCCTTCGATTCGCGGGGCGATGGTTTAAGAGGCCTGGGCCGACCGACCAGGCTTTTAACCCGCTGGTGTATTTACCGGGAATATCCCAACCTTGGTTACATAGTACATGGCTGAGGCTGGGGAGAGGGGCCGCCGGTTACATAGATCAGTCCGTGGCTCGAAGATGGATGGGATACGGTGTGATTTCCATGGTGCTGTGGTATGATGGACCAAGTCGAGGGAAGTTCGAGAAAAGGTATGAGGTGATCCGGCGCTGAGATGCAACTATTTTCGAGGATGATAAATCAACAACATTAAGGACACCATCTCGCATACGAAGGTTTATACCCGACCGCTGGGTTATGATTGGGTGTGTGTCCTGCAATTCTCGCAGCTGAATTTCCGGCCCCTTAAAGAACGTCAACTTTTACTTGAACGTGGACAGTAAAAGCACACATACATGGATCATCATCTCCGTCTCGGTAGTTCGGCCGCGAAAATGGCAATCTCGTCGCCGAGTAGGGCAAGTTGAGGGTCGAAATGACAAAGCACTGGCTGAGCATTGAGGCATTGCAACCCCTAAGAATATGCGACCTGCGTTGGCGCCCAAGTGAATCGCCGCCTGTGTGTCAGGATCCTGGCCGAAACAAAAGTCGCAACGCCCGGCCGCCCATTGCCGCCGGCCCTTGACATTTTCAGCCAATCATATCGCTCATATGAGTGATGCGGGGCCGTAACACCTCGTCAACTCGGATCATGAGCGAGACTTGGGGGCCGATTGACACCCATGTGCGCTCGAGAGCCCAGAACGTCCAGTCGAATGCAAGCGTATTTGCTCGCCCACGAAACGCCCATGGCGGACGAGAAGAGTAGACGAAAGAGCCCTGGTGCAAGATTGGGCTTTTGTACGCTTCCCCTTCTTCGAAAATGGCGCCATTACCCACATCCCCCGTACTCTCCTTGTTCGAAGATCGTCGGAAACCTCATTCTCGACGCTGTGCACCTCGACTCTGTCTGAACAGCCGCCTTTTCCCAATAGTTAGACCTCGACGGTAAAGTCCCCGGTCGATTCCGAGTAAGAGAGTTCGACACCATGGCCTGGATTCGAACAAGTCCCGCCCCCACGAAGGGTCTTGGTAAATAACACAAATCCTGATCCGTACCTGGCGCCGACCCCGGTTGGAAGGGGGCCACACGGGACGAAGTATACGCTTCGGTTCTGAGTCTGTCATCATCCGCCCGGCTTCACGGCATGTCCTACCATGGACATATCAAGCAACCGCCCCGAGGCCGGCCCGGGAGGTCGGATTGTTGGGGGCGGGGCCTGCCCATGGCCGCGGACGAGAGCCCCCAAGCAGCCTGGGCGTCAGCCGTCAGCCACCCCAGCCTTTTGCTGCACAAGATGTCTCTTGGCTTGCACCTTGGCAAGGCACTGTTTCGACAACGTTGGATCTCGTTGGATCTCGTTCGATTCTCTCTAGATTTTGCCCACAAATGGGGATCCCTGCCTTGCTCTTGGCGTCTCGAGTTTCAACGATGCTTGCGCAATTCATTCTCCTTACTCCCCATCCCTTCTCCTCCACAATACCAAACACAGGACGCAACACAGGCCCCTGGAAGGGTTCCACGTCCCCGACTCGCCCCTCCTCATCGCTACACAGTAAGGTCCTCGCAGGGTTCTTCGGGGTTCGAAGGGCTTGTTTCTTGCCCAGCGCCTGTTTACTGTTGCCCCCGCCGAGTCATTTGCCAACGGTCCTTTTGCCTCTTCATCCAACCTCGTTCCCGCGAGGTCCCATGCGCTTGGGCTATTCTCTTCTTGTGGTGTCTGGTCCCAGCATAAGTGACTTCGCCAGCTTTTTCTTACTTTCATTTTTTACTGTTTTTCCCCTCTGCCCTTGGTTAGAGGAAAACAACGAGTCGCGGGAGGTTGACGAATCACACCCTCACCCCCGGCATTTGCGGACAGGTATGATCTACACGAATCAGCTCATGTGCCTGGCGCTTGATCGCTTGGCGACTCTGAACCCAAAACACTCTCTTCTCGTAGCCCGCGCCTTTGGCCGCCCTCCCTTTTCCTTCCCTGCGCTGTCTTTCTTTTCCGCCGGTGCTGCGCATCTTTCACCGGGCGCTTGGTTGCTGACTATCACGGTGGCAAACACAGGCTCCGTCATATCCGTTCTCTTAGGTCGTGCTCCTCGTAGTCGCCTCACTTATCTTCTCTTCTCCTTGTCGACGGTCGCCTAGATGGACATAGTCCACCGGTTCAGCAGGTTCTGATTCCGAAACGCATTTCGTTCCCAGCGCGGTTGTCTACCGGTCGACACTTTTAATCACCTTAATCGAGGGGGGCCTTTTCAGGGCCGCGATTGCCCGTTGGAGGAGTTCGAAGTTATTGACGAAGGATTGCCTGCTTGGTAAAGGAGGGGAAAAGAGACTAAAGCTTCTGGTACGAGGCTTTGGGTGGGACTTTGGGGAACAGGCGGGTTGGTTTGGCTTGGAGAAATATCACGACGACAGCACCAACCGACACCTAGCATGGCGAGCTACGGAGGATACAATGGTTACGGGGCGGGAAACCGGAGCAGCGGGGGGTCGTTAAAACAATCGGAGAGGTCAAGATGGACGCCCCTTACACGAATGCTGCTGTCGGGCGAGATGACCCAGGAGAAGCAAAAAGACTTGACGCCACGGGAAAAGTTCGACCGATGGATGGTGAATGAGGGATACCGGCGAATGTAAGTCTTGATGGATGCTGCCCGTATTCGTTGACGTTTCGCTGTGCTGACCGCGGCCGCAGTTTCGTTTTTGTCTTCATGCTTCTTCACGCGACCGTCTTTGCCTTTAGTTTTGTCCACTACACGCTCAAGGACAACCTACAGATTGCGCGGGACACGTTTGGGCCAACATTCATGATTGCGCGTGCGTCGGCACTCGTCCTGCACGTCGATGCGGCTCTCATTCTCTTCCCCGTCTGCCGGACGCTTGTCTCGCTGGCGAGGCAGACGCCACTAAACGGCATCATTCAGTTCGACAAGAACATCACCTTCCATATCACCACCGCCTGGTCCATCTTTTTCTTCTCGTGGGTACACACGATCGCCCACTGGAATAATTTTGCCCAAATCGCGGCCAAGAACAACTTGGGCTTCTACGGCTTCCTGCTGGCCAATCTAGCTTCCGGCCCGGGCTGGACGGGGTATGTGATGCTGATTTCCTTGACTGGTATGGTCATCACATCGGTGGAGAAAACGCGCCGCGCCAACTACGAGAGGTTCTGGTACACGCACCACATGTTCCTCATCTTCTTCTTCTTCTGGTCATTTCATGGCGCCTTCTGTATGATCCAGTCCGACTTCGCGCCTTTCTGCCAATCCATCGGGACCTCGGCTATCGGTGTCTTTTGGCAGTACTGGATGTACGGCGGGTTCGCCTACCTGGCTGAGCGCATCGCGCGCGAGGTCCGTGGCCGCCACAGGACGTACATCTCCAAGGTTATCCAGCACCCAAGCAACGTCTGCGAAATTCAAATCAAGAAGGAGCACACCAAAACCCGCGCCGGGCAGTACATCTTCTTTTGCTGTCCCGCCGTCTCGCTATGGCAATATCATCCATTCACTCTGACTAGCGCGCCTGAGGAGGATTACATTTCGATTCACATGCGCGTTGTGGGTGACTTCACGCGGTCGGTGGCCGAAACTCTAGGGTGCCAGTTCGACAAGAAGAAGACCGAGTCCTCCAAGGTCGTGGGTGTCAACCAGGACAACGACGAAGTCGATCCCGCGCTACGCCGGGTTCTCCCCCGCGTGTACATTGACGGCCCCTTTGGCTCGGCCTCCGAGGATGTGTTCAAATATGAGGTCTCGGTGCTTTGCGGTGCGGGTATCGGCGTGACACCCTTCGCGTCCATCCTCAAGTCCATCTGGTACCGGATGAACTACCCGCAAAAGAAGACGCGGTTGAGTAAAGTCTACTTCTTTTGGATCTGCCGTGACTTTGGGTCGTTCGAGTGGTTCCGTTCGCTGCTGCTCGCCATCGAGGCGCAGGACGTCGACAACCGCATCGAGATCCACACATACCTGACGGCCAAGATCAAGGTTGATGACGCCACAAATATCATGATTAACGATGCCAACGCCGACAAAGACACGATTACCGGCCTACGGTCGCCGACGAATTTTGGGCGGCCCAACTGGGACATGATTTTTAGGGGTATCCGCAAATTGCATGCCCCGTCCGAGGCGGGTGTGTTTTTCTGCGGGCCGAAGGGCTTGGGCAGCACATTACATATTTTCTGCAACAAGTACAGCGAACCTGGGTAAGTTCTAGTGGACATGCACTATTCCCCCTGTTTGTCGCATCCATGCTAACCGATGGTTAGGTTCAACTTTGTCTGGGGTAAGGAGAACTTCTAGAAAGTCCTTTGCTCACCAGTTCTAATACAAAGTGTGGGACACCTGGTTGACCGGGTCCACAGACGAGCCCGGCTGTGTTGGTCGAGTTCGTCATCCTAAAGCCCGATTCTGGTTGTCTCGCTGCAATTGGAGATCAAAGCTGGGTGACACGTTATGTTGATTGAAGAGCGACGAATGAGGCTCGTATGCGCGTCACTTGACGTTGGTACCAAGGCGAGCTGGTACCCGCATGATCAGGGCCCATCCAGGAACAGTGTTTTCCCATACATTTTCAGGTCTATATTTTTGATTCCCTTTATTTGCCTTTTCTTGTTGCATACAGATGTTGGGATTTTTCGGCGTAATAAATACTGGGCCGTCGCGCCCGACAGACAGCACGCATTTGTGATTTGAGTATATAGTTGATCTTGTTTTCAATACCTATGATGTGCTTATCTCCTGACTTGCTGACCGTCTTCATGAAAGTGATGTTCCGTTGCGAATATTTCGGAGCTTTGTCCTGGCCAGCATTTCCAGTCTACTATGTAATACCTCCCCGTAAGGGCATGGGTTTTAATGGACCCACTTTAATTCGCGGAAAGGCGCGTCGTCTCCAAGCCCACCGCGTCAAGTTCCCTTCTCCGTGACATCACGAAAAAGAGCTCCATCGCTCCCGAAAAGCTTCGCACCAACCCACCGCCCAAACTTTCCACAACACATTTCTCAAGAAAAATCACAACCAATTCTCTTGAGGGATTGGTAAACCTCGCCGCAAATATGGGTATCAAGAACCTCTTCTCCATCATCAAAGATGAGGCACCAGATGCCATCAAGGAGGGCGAGATCAAGAACCAATTCGGACGGAAGATTGCGATTGTAAGGGTCGAATGGTCAACGATTCTATTTCTGGTTTGCTAACTGAACTTTAGGATGCGTACGGAATTACCGACAAGACCGGATGTGCTTAACATGATGCTAACCACTTAACAGCTCCATGAGCATCTACAGCTTCCTCATCGCGGTACGATCGGATGGCAACCAACTCATGAGCGAAGACGGAAGCACGACCTCCCATCTAATGGGCCTCTTTTACCGCACGCTACGAATGGTCGATAACGGGATCAAGCCGCTCTACGTCTTCGACGGCGCCCCACCGAAACTCAAATCCGGCGAACTTGCGAAACGGTTCCAGCGTAAACAGGAGGCGACTGAAGACCTCGAAGAGGCAAAGGAGACGGGTACGGCTGAGGATGTCGAGAAGTTCTCGCGTCGGACGGTGCGCGTAACCCGGGAGCATAACGCGGAATGCCAGCAGCTGCTTAAGCTGATGGGTATTCCGTACATTGTCGCGCCTACTGAGGCTGAGGCCCAGTGCGCGGCTCTGGCGCGTGCCGGCAAGGTGTATGCGGCGGCGAGCGAGGATATGGATACACTGTGCTTTGACACTCCCATCTTGATCCGGCATCTTACCTTCAGCGAGCAGCGCAAGCTGCCGATTCAGGAGGTGCATCTGGACAAGGTGATGGAGGGTTTGGGGATGGAGAAGAAACAGGTGAGCCCACCAGATAGGACATCACTGGCGACCCGCCTCCCTCTCGCTTCCCCAAAGAAATCACTACGCCTTACTTGTGTTTGCTAACCCTTTTTTGCCCTTTTTTTCAGTTTGTCGACCTCTGCATTCTTCTCGGATGCGATTACCTCGACCAGATCCCCAAAGTCGGCCCATCCACGGCCCTCAAGCTGATCCGTGAGCACGGCACGCTCGAAAAAGTTGTCGAATTCATGAAGAACGACCCCAAAGAGCGATACGTGGTCCCCGACGATTGGCCATTTGAAGATGCGCGCGATCTCTTTTTCTCGCCGGATGTACGGCCGGCCACTGATCCGCTGTGCGAGTTTAAGTGGGACAAGCCCGATATTGAGGGACTAGTTAAATTTTTGGTTCACGACAAAGGCTTCTCAGAAGACCGAGTGCGATCTGCTGGGGCGCGGCTGGAAAAGAACCTCAAGGGCTCACAGCAGTCGCGGATTGAGGGATTCTTCAAGGTCGTCCCGAAGACAGAGCAAGAGAAGGTGGCACATAAGCGCAAATTGGAGGAACAAAATGAGGCCAAGAAGAAGAAGCTGAAGGAGGAGAAAAAAGAGAAGGCGAAGGCGAAGGCGAAGCCACGGGGTGCCGCATAATGCTGTTGGCACTGGCCTTGCTGGGGAAGGAAAGGCGAGGGGTATTCCCCCTCCATGTGGCTTGCTTTGACGATGCATATCATCCTGTTGCAATTTTGGGTTTTTTTCTGACAGGCAGGTGAATGGCGAACGGAGGACCCGGCGTTGGTGGAGTTCTGTTCAGCTGATGGGGGATGGGTCTCGGACGGGCAATATCGCTGGAAGGCAAAACAATGTCCATTGCTATTACTGTCGACGGGTTTTGCTTTCTACAGTTGTATGTCGCAAATGATTTACAAGCAAAACATCTGCGGAGACTCGTCAAGATCTTGAGTTTCTCCAGTGATTGCACCAACCCATCGGGTCGAATTCATCTGCACAATATCAGGTCGTCTATGAAGTGCCGACACAGGCTTTAGAGGGCCGACAAGACCTTGAGTTGTGAACACCGTCTGTGAGCAAAGTTAATTTTGTTTTTACTTTTGACCCAGTTAATCCGAAATAAACTTTATCCCAAACCCCGCGTACTGGTAGGACGATCCCAAGCAAGCAAAAGAAGATGTCACGAACATCGTCACGGCTCGTTTCTCATGGAACGTCTCGAGTGAATACTAAGGAGAGCTCTTGCGCTTGATGTGGTGTCTCTGTAGCATAACATAGACTCCACGATAACCATGACATTCTTTTAAAAGCCCAACGGCTTGACTTGATAGATGCCCCAGCCGAAATAAGGTTTGGGTCCCGCGCGTAAGTAGGGCGGAACATTACCCCGAGCGGGAAGCTCTGTAGCTCGGATTACCCGCATTCCCAGCAAACCAGAGTCGAGCTGTGATCAATCACCTGGCTTGGGGGAACCATCCCGTCGCCCAGGGCGTCAGCAACCGCAAATACGAGTTTCTCATGCTCGTGGTAGGCGAGATTCGTCCATCGTTATTCCAAGGGGGTTACGTCGCTCGTGGGCGTCGCATAAGTAATATATAGTCAAGAACAAGACACTGCATCAAGCAGTCAACCCTTGAAAAGTATCAACCAAACTCAGCGGACACCTAAATATTAGTTTCAATCAAGAGCTTAACACCTAGAAAATGCAGCTCAAAGTCTTCCTCACTCTCTTCGCGGCCGCGGCCTCGGCTGCTCTCCTCGACGATGTCCCGGAAGCCCCGCGCAAGTTAACACTGATGGCGCTGCGTTCCGGCGCTGTATTCCACCCGGGCATCATCAGCGCCTCGCAGAACAAGCTGTGGCTCTCGCTTCCCGCCGACAAGCTTGACGCCGAGTGCCAGGACGGCCAGCAGCACACCGCGGCCACCGTTTACATCCAGGATGGCAAGCTCGTGTTGTATGGTACTGGGAAGGCAGACGAGGGGAAGGAGGTGCCCGTGCAGCAGTTTGTGGTTGATCGCTCGGGGAACGGTAACTCGGCCTTTTCTGCTTCTTCTTTCCCGTGGTTCCTCTGTCTCTATCCGTCAAATTGTGAGGCCATGGCCTTTGCTGATTAGTAATTCAATTGTGACCATAGGCCAAGGCGAACTAAATTACTACACCCAACCCGCCGACGCTCCTCCTCCCACCGGTGACCTTGAGGTGGTCGGTTGGGAAATCGACACGAGCGAGAACCTCACCTTCAAGGGTTATAACCTGATTGCGTGCCCTGCCGCCGACGGATCGTGGGCTGTCTGGGTCAATGTCGACGTGCAGAATCCGGGTGGCAACGAGGGGTGCTTGGGCTTTGTCACCCGCGTCGAAGGGAACTACGTGCCCGTTGGATGCGAGTATAGCGGTCACCCGTAGGTAACTAATTAGTTAGCGGGTTATCGTGTTGGTGTTGGCGTCGGTAGGGCAGTATGGCGGATTTAATGAGGGGGATTGTCGAAGGATGTAAGGAGCGAGAGACGGAGAGAAGGGATAGTGTGAATGTCCAGCGTTTCCCGTGTCGTGTATCTGTAGGTAGTTGCGAAAATCTTGGGTGGTTGATAAAAGTCTCCGAATCCTCCATCCCAGCGCGCGAGTCGCGTGCCTTGACTGCCGACCGCGGGTTGGTGGGCTCTTAAGTGGATGCTACAGGGGGTGGTTGGTGTTGCCTCGGCTCGTTCAGGCTTGTGGACGCCAGCGACTTGGTAATCCGGCCTGTCGCCATTGGCCTGACACGAGGTGCATTTCCATGACATCAGCCGAGGGCTCGCGGTCGCGGGCCGGTAATGGCCACACAGGGGTCCACCTCAGCGTCGAAGGCTATCACATGCCTCCGCATCCAAGGCTCGACGAGACTGGCAAGCCCGGAATACCTGGCGATGCGACTTTTTCGGAGTTTCTACTCTGTAAGGTCGATGGAGCAGAGAAAGAGTTAGTTAACGCGGCGCAGAAGGACTTGCCTCGTCGAAAAGAAAGCCATGAAATGCTAAGGACAGAGCGAGAAAACGGGAGACAGCCCGAGGCGCATCGTCGTCTCCACCCTGTCATTCTTTCGAATGAAAGAATGTGTCTCGAAGATGGTGTTGTTTCCACATGCAGGCCACACAGAAACCCGGGGATTTGTTGTCGCATCTACACTACACAAGGACTCTCAATTGTGGTCGTAGCAGGATGATGAACGGGGCACAAAATGGAAGTGCATGTGCCACTTCCCCCGGACTCCAGATTCGAGCATTCGGGGGCGGGCCGGGTTCACATGTGATCGCACTGAGATCCGGTTGCCGTCGACCTCACCCCACGGGGCAGGGGGCTCCAGGATTCCAGATGCCGAGTTCCATTTGCCGCCCTTTATTATCGCCGGAGGATGCCCCCTCGTTCCTTCTTTTCTTCCTTCCTTCCTTTTCATTGTCCATGCTTGCCTGCCTACTCCAATTTTTAAAGCCTTGCATTCGTCGACCTTGACTTCCTTTTTGTCTGAAGTCAGTAGGGCCACATTTTTTTACCTTACCATACTGTTCACCCCTCTGTATTTTGCACCTCTTATCCACAACCATGTCTAAGACATTTACGCAAGGCGACGTTGCCGCCCACAACAAGACGGAGTCCCTCTGGATCGTAGTTGACGACGATGTTTACGATCTCACCAAGTTCCAGGATGACCACCCGGGTAAGTTTCCTTTCATCCAGCGCGCAATTCCTCATTCGGACCGTTTTTTGTTAACGTGATGTGCATTGCAGGCGGCAAGAAGATTTTGCAAAGGGTGGCCGGCAAGGATGCGTCAAAACAGTTCTGGAAGTACCACAACGAGGGCATCTTGAAGAAGTTCCAGAAGCAGCTGCAGATTGGCTCTCTAGATACGAAGCCCAAGGCGGCCGCTCCCCCACCAGCGCCCGCGCCGGCCCCGAAGGAGGCTCCGAAGCGCGCCGCCAAGCCGGCTTCGTCCGAGGAGGAGGAGGAGGCCGAGGCCCTCGAGCCCTTCGGCGCCCAGATTCCCTTTGCCGACCCTAGCTGGTACCAGGGCGTAAGTTTCACCTCCGTGTTACGTGCACATAGAAATCCTCCGTCACTAACATCTTTATCCTCTCCTAGTACCACTCCCCGTACTACAATGAGACCCACGCTGCGCTCCGGGCCGAGATTCGGGAGTGGATCGACAACGAAATCGAGCCCAACGTCACTGAGTGGGACGAAAAGAAGCAGGTGCCCGCCGAGGTGTACAAGGAGATGGGCCGTCGCGGTTACCTGGCCGGCTTGCTTGGCACCAGCTACAAGAAGGAATACGTCGACAACCCGATCAAGTCGGTGGCTCCCGAGGACTGGGATCTCTTCCACGAGATGCTGCTTACCGATGAGCTCAGCCGCACTGGTTCGGGCGGTTTCGTCTGGAACGTTATTGGCGGTTTCGGTATCGGCTGCCCCCCGCTGGTCAAGTTCGGCAAGAAGTCGCTGGTCGACCGCATCCTGCCCGGCATCCTGAACGGCGACAAGCGCATCTGCCTGGCCATCACGGAGCCCGATGCTGGCAGTGATGTTGCCAACCTGACCTGCGAGGCCAAGCTCAGCGAGGACGGCAAGCACTACATCGTTAACGGCGAGAAGAAGTGGATCACCAACGGTGTGTGGTCTGACTACTTCACCACCGCAGTCCGTACCGGTGGCCCGGGCATGAACGGCGTGTCGCTGCTCCTCATCGAGCGTGACTTTGGCGGCGTTTCCACTCGTCGCATGGACTGCCAGGGTGTGTGGTCGAGCGGCACGACCTACATTACCTTTGAGGATGTCAAGGTCCCCGTTGAGAACTTGATCGGCAAGGAGAACCAGGGCTTCCGCGTCATCATGACCAACTTCAACCACGAGCGCATCGGCATTATCATCCAATGTCTGCGCTTTGCCCGCGTGTGCTTCGAGGAGTCGGTCAAGTTTGCCAACAAGCGCAAGACTTTCGGCAAGAAGCTCATCGAGCACCCCGTCATCCGTCTCAAGCTCGCCCACATGGCCCGCCAGATCGAGGCCTCGTACAGCTGGCTGGAGAGCATCATTTACCAATGCCAGAAGACCAACGAGACCGAAGCCATGCTGCGTCTTGGTGGGCCCATTGCTTCGCTCAAGGCCCAGTCCACCGTCACCTTCGAGTTCTGTGCTCGCGAGGCCTCGCAAATCTTTGGCGGTTTGTCGTACTCGCGTGGCGGCCAGGGCGGCAAGGTTGAGCGCCTGTACCGTGATGTGCGTGCCTATGCTATCCCCGGTGGTAGCGAGGAGATCATGCTTGACTTGAGCATCCGCCAGAGCATGAAGGTGGCCAAGATGTTTGGCGGGATGAAGTTGTGAGAGCTGAGAAACGACGAGAGGAAAATATTACCATTTTTAGAGAGGTGATTTGGATTGATAGGTTTGGTATCTGTCAACAATAGTAGGAATAGGCGGCGGTGTATTATTTTTTTTTTTTGTTTTCTCAACTCCTGTATCGTTAATTCCGGAATCTTTCATGGCGGTCCGGCAATCTTGCCCAAACCCCAATCTTTCATATTTTTATACTGTTTATAAAATTTTACTTTATTCTTGGATAACAACAAGGCATTGGCAGGAGATTGGGAGACTGGTTGGCGCAGCGGTGACATTTTGAATACAATACATTACCTCTAACTACTTGTTTGCATGCACTTTTCCTAACTTCAAGTTGCGGTGTAGGCGAATCCGATGCTTTCCTGTTTGGTGGTGTGTTGTCTCAGACATTCTTGCAGCGGACGTGGTGTCACGACCGTGACTGTGCTGGGGAAAGAGGAGCCCAATAGCTAAATGGTGTTACAAGTATATTAAGATAGTTACACAAGCGACGACCCCGTCAACACGGGACTTCGACATACCTCACCCGATATATGCCCGTGTGTTTTTCCGAGCGCGGCCGAATCACCATCGATAATTGTAAACGCACAAGGTGCGTAACAAGTACAAGCGATGTTCGCCTCGTGGTTCTTCGCCTGCCTCGCCGTTACAAGCCTCGTGGCTGCCGACTGCGCCGAGTGCAGCAACGTAAGGACAAGACAGTCACTACTCGCAGTGGAGACAACCAACGGTCCCATAATAGGGCATATTGCTCCCGGAGCACCATCGCAACGCGTGATCGAATATCTGGGGATTCCCTACGCGAAGCCTCCCGTGGGCGACCTACGATTCGCCGCTCCCCAGCCGTTGGATATCCAAGACCCTTACATAGCCGCCAACTTTGGCGCAGACTGTCCGTTAACGCCCCCCAAGCCTGTTGACTATCCTGAGTTTACCCCTCAGGCGCAGCGCATCATCAACTATTTCACCTCTGGCACAGGGACACCACAAAGCGAAGACTGCCTGACGCTCAACATCTGGTCTAAGGCCACGCCTGCGGCTGACACGGCCAACAAGCCCGTTGTCGTGTATTTCTACGGGGGCAGTAAGTCATAGGGGGCGGCGGGCACTGTTGGACAAATTTCACTAGCCGTTAGTTCCTTAGTAACACTCGCACAGGGTTCACCGCTGGCAACACCAACAGCCCCTTTTACAACGGCCAGCATTTGGCCGACGCCCAGGATATCGTTGTCGTGACAGTAAACTACCGCACCAACATCTTCGGGTTTCCCGGCGCCCCGGGCGAGATGCAGAACTTGGGCCTGCGCGACCAGCGTGCCGCTGTTGAGTGGGTGCGCGACAACATCGCGAGCTTCGGCGGCCATGCGAGCCGGATCGTGCTCGCCGGCCAGTCGTCGGGCGGTGTTGCAGTGGACTACTGGGCTTACGCGCACGAGGCCGACCCAATTGCGGCCGGCCTAATCCTCAGTTCAGGCACTGCGTTCAGCTTCCCCCTGAATGCCCCCGGCGTGCTAGACCGCAATTGGAACACGGTTGTAAACGCTGTGGGCTGCAACACCACCACCACGAGCACCGACACCGGCACCGGCACGACGCCTGAAGACGACCCCGCTGCCATGATGGCCTGCATGCGCGCCGTGGACTGGACCGCCCTCAAAGCCGCAGCGGCAGCCATCAAACCGAGTCCCAGCACAAGCGTCCTCCGCGGTATCCCCGCGTTCTACCCCCAAGTCGACAACCTTCTCGTCTTCCCAGACTACCCAGCGCGCACGGCAGCGGGCCGCTTCGCCCCATTGCCCATCTTCGCAGGCCACAACGATAACGAGGCGGGCTACTACCGCATCCCCGTCTATGGCAACAGCAACGGCACCGTCGTGCCCACTGACGACCAAGTCACCGCCTTCCACCTCGAGTCCTTCACCTGCCCCGTTGCCCACCAAGCCGCTGCTCGCCGTGCCCGCGCGATTCCAACTTGGGTGTACCGGTACTTTGCGGATTGGGAGAACACGCGCCTGTACCCGGACTCGGGCGCGTATCACGGGGTTGACTTGCACATGGTGTTTGGGGCGTCGGAGACGGTCAGCGGGGGGTTAGCACCGTCGGCAGAGCAGCGGGCGCTGACGGAGGTGGTGCAGCGTGCGTGGTACGCATTTGCGCGAGATCCTTGGGCCGGGCTGGCACGGGATATGGGCTGGCCGCAGTGGGCGCCTGGGCATGAGAGCTTGGTAGAGCTGGGTGTGAACAACACGGCCATGCCCCGGTTTGTGGATCCGGCGGTGTATGATGCGCCGTGTGTGAATGTTGCACCCGGTGCGTTAGGGGTGCCAGGAACAGCTTGAGTCGGTTAGGTTCATCATAATACGAGTACGCCTACTCAACTTTGCTACAATGGATATGACCTTGCGGGTTTGAAGTGAGTAGCAGCAGCAATAGACACAGAAGAGTTTTAGCTAGGAGGTTGTCTCCTTTCTCAGCTGTTGTGAGCGTAATGTAGCTGGGGCAACCAGAGACGGTACGAATGATGAAGGAGCAGGGAAGAAACGCGGCGTGAGTAATAAAATGGAACATCCGAGCGAGATAGACGAGAAATAGCCACAAAAGCCTGAGACGGAAGGTTAGTCGTTGTTTAGCCAAGGGTTTAACCACTTTGGCAGGGGAGAAACAGGAAGCAGGACGGGAAAGGTGCCTATTTGGGAGTGAGCCGGATCAGAAATAGAACAATGTAGGTGATTGGGTTATAATCATTACAGCTGTTCATAAACAGCCTCTCGTAAGAGATCATCATATCCGGCAGGGGCATCTGAATTTTGAGGAAGGGAGATAGATTGGAAGAGATTGTGGAAGGACAAGAGAGCAACTTACGACTCGAACTGTTGAGCGTCCGTTTTATGAAATCGTAATGAGCGTGAGGCATTAATCGTGAAGTCCTGGCCCAAGAGACGCATGTTAGCGACTTGATAAACAGTGTAACGCAATCAAAGGAGCGGCAAAGAATAAATCAGAAATAGAACAATGTAGGTGGTTGAGTGTAATCATAACAGCTGTTCAGAAACAGCCTCTTGCGAGGATCATCATGGTAGAAATGCGGGCATATGGGGAGAGCAATAGCATACATTTGTTATAATCCCATGTTTCGCAGGGAGGAAGAACGCAGCGAATGAGAAGCCGGAAAGGGTGAGGTGATGTTAATCATGGCCGGGCTGCATCAAATCACACTAAGAACAACACACCGAGATCCATTAGCAAGGTCGAAGTAGATCAATGGTAGGCGAGGGGGAGGAACAGAGGGTAAACTTAAGAGATAAAAGAACAATACAAGTGGTTGGAGAAAGGATTCATAGCTGATTATAAACGGCCCTTTTTAAAGGTTTCGCACCGGGGAGAAAGCAAAGGAGAAAAGACGAAAGGAGAAAAGACGAAAGGAGAAAAATTGCATACCTTGAAACGAGATAATACGGGCTGCACGCACATTAACGAGTTCTGGAATACCCTGATAGTGTAGCCGTTCGTTCCATTGCACCAGATGCCTCGCCGGTATGGTCCCTGTAATATGTACACAGCCCAGAGCGGGCCACACCCCCATGCCCCTGCTAATTGTCGTTGGGGTCTGCGCTATAAGTCTGGACCTCGATCCCATACTTTTCCTTGAGTCTCGCTCGCCGCCGTTCCTCGTATCCCGGAGCTTTGATACCTAAAGGCGAGTTAGGGACGAAGAAAACCGCCAAGCAGCAAACAATGGTTGGTTCTTACCTCGGCCCTCCCCAATCTCGGCAATCGTCTCCTCAATCGGCCTCCTGTATCTCTTGCGTAGCGCCTCCTTCCGCTCATACTCATCCACTTCAGGCCGATTCCAATAACCCCTCAAGCTGTTACCTGTATATTGATACACCGCCAGCGTAGCCGAGACGAGCGCGGATGTACCAACGACGCGAGAGATACGGCCGACTGCAAAAAAGGGAGTGTCGGAATGTGGTCAGCATTCATAGTTGAATTGTCGGCGTGACGGGAAGGGGCGTGTTTCCTTACACCTCAAGCCCATTACGGCGCCCGCAAGGGCACCGCCAACCGCATCGTTCCAGTGGTCTTCTTTCTCTCGCAGGTTTGCGCTCGCATCGCGGCCGAAATTGAACGAGGCACCGGTAGCGGCTGCGCGGAAGAAACGAGCAAACGGGTAAGCATATATGTCAAGAGCGGGAAAGAAGGGTGCGAAGAACGAAATGAGGGTAGTAAGCCGTACCAAATATGACAATGGTGCCGCCGTGTTTGGTGAAGGTGGCCCACGGCCCGACGTTTTTCTTCGCGAGCGAGCTCATCACAGCAGCGAAGAGCGTACCGACGCCGCCGAAGACCGCGCCCTCCCGGAGAGTGCCATGGACGGTATCCTTCGGTTGGTAGTGCTGATCGTCCTCGTTCGTTGGCGACATGGTGCCGGCTTCGTATGGCGGTCGTCAAGGCAGAGGGGAGAGGGGCGCGCAGGCACACGCAGAGAGTGGGTGTGGGATGCGAAAGCAGATGGACAAAGTGACATTCGAAAGGTCACTGACGGCTCGAAATGGGGTCTGCGGCTCCTCCCCACTACAATTGGGCTTTTCCTATTGGCTACATGATGCTTGGAAATCTGCCCCACTCGGCATCTTTGTGAGAGCTTCAGCGTCCCCCACGGGAGCTCAGGAGGAAGGTCTTCTCGCCCTGACTCCTAAAGCTAGAAGATGAAGCTGTAAGACGCTAATGACGCTGCGTATATGGGCAGCTTTCCCGAGCGTTATCTTACACTCCTTGTGATGCTTCAACGTATCCTCAACCCAAATTTCTTCTTTCGGCTACATTGAATGCCAACACAAAATTAAAAATAAAGTAATAAGATACAGACGTAACAAACCTCACTGAAGATCGTAAATGCCATCAACATAACGTATGAGGGGGATGATACCGCCTTAGTGACAGGTTGGCAGCATAAATTCAAGCGCCAGTTGTATCTCAGCGTAGTCCGTACTTAGTGGGTTACGCTGGGCACTGCGTCCTTCAACATGTGCGGCTAAAGAAGGCTGGGGCCATGTCGCATGCTGTATTCTTACGCAGCGCAGCGGTAAGGGGATACGTCAGCGGGTCTGAGACCCCTGAGGAGGCATCTGTCTTCTTCATTGTGTGTGTGAATAAGGCTCCGCCCCGGCTGCGCGCACCCTTCCTTTTGCTTCCGGAAGCTTAAACACAATATCACTTGCGGGTACTTAGCTCTCGTGAACCCCTCTATCCGTAGAAGGAAAAAAGCGGGAAAGAAGGTTTGCTCGGCGTTGTGTGTTTTGAATTACTCCCAATAGCTCACTGATGCCGCATCTTTTCACTTGCATTTCACTCCCACATTGTCGATCTTGACAGGAACAACGGAATTACAGTTGGTTGCATTCATTGCCTGCATCATCCCGGAGCTGTTGTTCCAGCAGCCCACCTTAACGGCTCAACACCATTTTCCTAACCTCTCCTTATTTCGTTCCTTTGCCGTGTCGCTCGCCGTCGACTCGGTAAATCTCCCGAGACCTCGCCCAGGGCATCACAGCTCCAGTGGGCACCGCCGAATATCACCCCGCATCCCGCGCCGGGCCAACCGCTTGAGACGACCCAACCCACCAACCATCCCACCGACGACTCATTCGCCCCTGATTGTGCGAGGCCACACAAGTCACCCGGCGCATACGCGTTCGTCAGGACCCTCTTGGACCTTTCGAGGATAGGAAGAGTGGAAGACAGAAGGGACGGGCTCCGCGAGTCCCATATCCCACGGCATCCAAAAGTAACCAACCGCTTGTTCTCCCTTTCTGCCGCTCATCGATTGCGCCTCTTCCAGCATCGGGCCGACAACGCACTTTTCTTTCTAATCCGTCATGACTGTCGACCGCGTTACGGCGCAGATCCAAAGGTTGGCGCTGGCCAAATCAACGGCTTTTACTAATTCGGCCTTGTCAGTGGTACAAGTCGCAGAAACAAACCCGACGGGGCAAGGTAAATAACAATCCTAGCTCATCCCGAGCCAACCCCCGGTATTTGTGATTTTGTTTCTTATCACAGAAACACTTTGAACTGACCGGGATTTCTCAGGCGGTCGGCTGGCTTCTCGACTTGTCCGCGACTGGTTTGCTGGTCATCCTAGGCGGCAAAGGCAGGAGAAGCCAAACTCGGATCCCCGACTCACGGAGCAGAATCAGGGGCCGTCGGTCGAGTGCCCACCCCTGCGCATCTTTCCTCCTCGCTCGGATGGAAGCCCAGACCATGACCTGATCGTTCAGCCGGGGCAAAGCTATGGAGCAGCACATGATCCCGAAGGCCGGGGCAGGACGCTCATATCCTGCATGTGCCGGTGCTGCCGTTACCACTTCGTTTTCAAGATTAACCCATCTCCTCACAAAGATGGCGCTGGGCACCTGCAACACCATTTCCGGGTCGTGGAGGCCTCCTGGAACGGCCTTTCCGAGGCTGCGGCGTTCCACCACTCGAAGCCTAGTCCCCACCTGTGTCGGTTTCAGTACGCCTGCACGCTCTGTGCCGTCTCCGTCGACCTAGAGATATCGCTCCCACGACTGAAACCAACGTGGCTGAAGATGATAATGGATGAGAAGAGGATTAAAGAGTCGCTCAAGGTCGCGAAGAAACAAGACCCAACCCGCTATGCGGATGTCACTGCGGAGAAAGAGACTCACTACGTTACGACCGTGCTTTACACCTTGAGCCAGTACCTCAAGAACGTTCTCGACGACGACGGGAAGGGGTCGCGAAAGAAGATATCGTGCCGGAACAAAACCTTTATGGTGCAGTTCGGCCGGGATTGCGACCAGGTCTTTCGATACCTGGGCTTCGAGGAGGAAGAAGATCAGGCCGCCAACGAGTCTTACTGGCTGCCACCACAGCTACCGCCTCAAGAGGGCAAGACACCCATTGGGTCTCCGAGAGCCTTCTATGATGATGTTAGGTCGGAAGTGCAGAGCATACTAGACTACAAACCTCCCGTGCAGGGGGAACCCGTTGTCCGGCCCGTCTCGGCATCCGCCCGAGACGAACTCGAGAAGGCTCTGGAGTGTGACAGGAGCCACCGCAGCTTCAGCACATTGTCCGTCAACAAGAACGAGGAGGAACACTTTGCTGCTCTGGGGGCGCCCGTTGATGCGGATGATGCCTTGATCAAGTTTGCCTTCAATAGACAGGTGGAACTCGACCCCGAAAATACGCCAATTTATCTCGAAGCGCTCGGTACGCTAGCTGCTCGCCGCTCGGAGGAGCTCCAGATGTTTGTGTTTACTCACCAAGAACTGCTCGCGAAGCAAAAAGAGACTGCGACTAGTACTGTGGAAAGCACACCAGTTGAAAAGGCCTACGCCCATTTTGGGCTTTCAAAGGCGTGCCCCGAGGACGCAAAGTATTTTATTGGTGTCTACAGGACTTACAGGGAGCAGTCCCCCGCACAAAAGTCAGACCACCGGCTTGCTCTGCTCCGCATTGGGAAGGACCGACACAGCGAGGAAATCTTGAAAGAGGTGTTCGAGACGCAGATGGACCTTCCTGAAGCCTGCCAGTTCTTGCGTGTAGAGGGCGAGTGGCCAATGGACAGTATTGCCGTATCCGCACAGAGTGTGGCTTCGGTATGTGTAACCATCTGATTCCGTTTGCTTCCCGTTTGCTTTCTACCACTCCTATAGATAACCCCCCGACGAGCGCATACTAACAAACCGATACCAGGAACTGGACTCAGACCAACTAGACCTTCAACTCCTCGCACTGGACACCATTGCCCTCAAGCGGCCGATGAACGACCCCAACCGCCCAGCCTTTGACGGCATCGTGGCCGAACTACGATCCCGCCTGACCCAGTTTATCTCCAACAACCCAGCGGAAGAGGCCCGGGGTCCTCAGCACGCTGTCGATGTGGACTTACCGGTTGGTCTTGCGAACCTGCGGAATACGTGCTACCTCAACAGCATCCTGCAGTACTTCTACTCGGTCAAAGCCGTCAGGAACCTCGCCGTTACGTCCGAGTTGAACCCCTTGGAGCCCACTGAAGCCAATCTTAGCAGTATTCTACGCATTGGCAGTAATGGCGGCAGCGATGGACCAGATCAAAGCCCGTCCGAGTTGGAGACTGGCCGGGCTTTCGTGGGTCATGAGTGTGAGTTACCTTCGCTTGCTTACCCTGCGTATGTGATGCGTGGTGTTTTTATTATCTGTGTTAACTTCTTGCGCGTGTAGTTACTCGTGAACTAAGCACTCTGTTCCGCGACCTGGATGCCACTGGGGAGGTATCGATCCCGCCCCGCCAGCGTCTTGCCAACGCTGCCTTGCTGCGGCCTGAAAAATTGCGCCCACACTCGGCCGACGTCCCTGCCGTTGCCGCCTCGGGTGACGGCGATGCACCACCACCACCTCTCCCACCTCGTGCCGGCGAAAGTCCCCCTACCAATGTTGCCGACGCACCCATGGGAGAGCCCGAACAAGTCGAAGTGGAAAGCACCCGAAGTTCCCAAACATTGGTCGAACATCCCCGAGAGGACAACGGCCCTTTGGTTTCCACACTTGACGATCGCTCATCTGACAAGGCTACGGCAGCAACAGCGCCTAGCCCCGCGCACGACATGCAAACTTCCGACACTGCCACCAGTCGCCCAAACGAAGGTGACGTAAAAATATCTAAGCTTACCGTGGAAGAGCTTGCCGTCGAGCTGGACAAGCCGAACGTCGGATCCGATCAGATGGACGTCGACGAGGTCATGGGCAATGCCATTGATCATTTGCGCGCCGCCTTCAAAATTTCCAGCATTGGCGCCCCCAAGAGCACAACCGACCCGATTGAACAAGCCTTCTTCTCGACCTTTATCGACAGCCGCAAAAAGCGGGGAGAAAAGGAATGGAACCGAACCAGCCGATCCGACCGTTGGGTGACGGCATACCCATCCCAGACGGGTACGAGGGGTCTTTATGATGCTTTGGCGATCTCATTCGATTTGGAGCTGCTGCCGGACAATCTTCTGTCCTTTACGAGCATTGAAAAGCCCGCCCCGCACTTCCATATCTGTATTCAGCGATCCGACGGCGTCAGGAAGAACGGCAACCCGATCACCATTCCTGAGACACTGTACCTCGACCGCTTCATGCATACTGCGGACATTCACTCGCCGCTCTTCAAGGCGAGGAAGCGCGGTTGGGACATTAAGACTAGGTTGAACGAAATGGAACCTGCTACAGGGGAGGAGAAGTCGAAACTTTTTGCGGACGATCCAAACTGGACCCCGGCCATGCGGAAACGGCTCGAGGAGGTACCTGACGAGGAAGTCGACGCGTTCCTGGTCTCAGACGAATACAAAACCCCGTTCCCCGTGGAGCTGTATACCATTGACCCGGCTCTGAAGCAGTTGATGGACAAATACGGTGTTGCAGCGCCCAAACCTATCCAGCCCCCCCATCCCACTGAGCCGGTTGACATGTTCGCCACGGATGATTTCTGGAAGAAGTTCGAGATCCGTCAGAAGGAACAGAAAGAGCAGTTGACGGCCGAGCGGGATGGGCTCTTTCGCGACGCCCATGATGTCGCCTACCGTCTCCACGCTGTCGTCTGTCACGCGGGGACAAGCGCTTCAGCCGGCCACTACTGGGTCTGGATTCACGACTTTGAGGACGATGTTTGGCGCAAGTACAACGACACGGTCGTTTCGGTGCACCCAGCTGAGTTCGTGTTCAACGAACTGAACACCAAGGGCGAGCCCTACTACCTCGCCTACGTCAAGGCCGACGAAGTCCAGAATCTGGTCAGCGTCCCACGTCGCCAGCCGATGGTGGCTCCGCCCGTGCCTCCGCGTCCAAACTCGGCTCACAATGATGTGGTAATGACTGATGACGCGGATTCCGTGCTTCCTAGCATCGAGCAATGGTACACCGGCCGTAGCCTTTCCATGGCTCAACCCCAACTACCAATTCAGGAGACAAATAACTAATCAGGCTCTAGGGAAGACGTAGAAGTCGCCGAGGCTGCGAACGTGGACACGCCCCGCACGGCGAACAATAACGACAATTTTGTTCACTCACCGGACCAAAACAGAACCTAGCAGGATCACCTGGGCGTCGGGCATCGCTACGTAGCTTTGAGGGCTATAACATCACCCTCAAGGCGCCGGGGCCTCCGACGCCGCGGGATTTTGAACGGTCAGGTGGTTTGGATGTAGAAGTGGATTGAGGAGTTGAGGAAAGGGGTGTGTGAATTGAGATGAAGTATCCGACTGCCGGTCGTTCCTTCGCCCGTTCGTTTTAAGCTCGGGCTTGGGGGGGATGGTTGTTGGATATGTGTAAAGTCTAGATTCAGGGGATCTTGTACCCCGTGTTGTAAAGGGCGGTTGCTCAGGGTGATGGAGAGCTAGAAGCCACCCATGTAGACTAGAAAAACGCGCAAGTTTGTGGATCAGGAGCCTAGTGCAAGGTGTGTGAGGTGAACGTTTGATGGGCCCTTCATAACTGGCCCTTCAGTGTTCCGATCCCGTTCCTGGTACAACTCCTCATCTACGGGTGTGAGTTCTCGCACGTGTACTCGGTCGACCGTTCTGATGTTGGAATGCCGTATTTTACAGGTGTTCTTTTTCCTTTCTCCCTTTTCCTTTCTTCTTCCTCTTTTTTGGGGGGGAGAGGGGGGGGAAGGGGGTTCCCTTCCTTCATATTTAAATTTCATATATGCTCTCTTATCCCATTCATACTATTGATTTTGGATCGTTGCTTTCTTCCTTTTTTGTCCGCAACCTTGCATCTATCCACCTGCGCAGTACTCGGATTGACCACAACAAGCGGCAGCGTTGGCATATTCGAGCAGCTGTATTTAGTCAAACCATAAAGTAGCATGTCGCACGTTTACATATATTTATTACTAAACATCAACCGTTTACCTTGCACCCCTAAACCCATTCCATTCCTTCACAGTACCGCAATATAGAGCACCCAAAGACCACTTATCTCTAGCTATCCGTGAACCAAGCACAAAGTGTCATACGGTCAATGGAATTAGCAACCATTTGCATAGACTTGACCCTGAGATGAAAACACGCAAATCCTTGCACCTACAACGCCTTCACGCTTTGGAAAAAGGGATTCGCCAACAACTTGGCGTCATTTCCCACCAACTCTTTCAACCGCGCGACCATTTCCTCCTTGGAGATGGTTCCGGCACGTACTTCGTCCTTCCAACGCACAAGCACGTCCTTGAGCAATGCGCTGCCCTCTTCCACGTCTCGCTTGGTGTATGCGGCCTCGGGCGGCGCGGGAATGGCAGCGGCACCGCTGCCGTCTTTCGCCGACGTGAAATCCTCGAGCTCGTCAGCCTTGCGCTTGGCCATGCGCACGACCTTGTCCGGGAAACGGACTAGTTCGGCGACGTGGATGCCAAAGCTTTGGTCGCAGACGCCAGGCTCGACCTTGTAAAGGAGGGTGACCTCGCGTTTTTCGTCTTGCTTGGTTTTTGTGGTCTTGGCGGATGCGTCGGTTGTCCCGCTGATGTGCGCTGTGACGTGTAGGTTGCGGACCTGCGGGGCTTGGTCGGCGAGCGCGGTCAGTTCGTGAAAATGCGTGGCGAAGAGGGCAAAACAGCCGATTTCCTTGACGATGTGCTCCGAGATGGCCCAGGCGAGGCCGAAGCCGTCGTAGGTCGACGTGCCGCGGCCGAGCTCATCGATGATGATGAGGCTCTCGGCTGTTGCTGACTTGAGGATGTTGGCTGTTTCAAGCATCTCGGCCATGAATGTGGACACGCCCTTGAGCTGACTATCGCTGGCGCCCACACGTGCCAGAATGCTGTCGAAGATGGTCAGTTCAGCGCTGCTGCATGGTACGAAGCAGCCGATTTGTGCCATGAGCGCGATCACGCCGATCTGGCGGATATAAGTCGACTTGCCACCCATGTTGGGGCCTGTGATGATGAGGAAGGAGGACTTGTCCCGCGTTAGCTCGACGTCGTTGGTGATGAACTGAACGTCGTCTTGCATTTCGAGACAAGGGTGGCGGGCTTCCATCAGAATCGTTTGGCCCTCTCCGCGAGGGTGTATTTTTGGGCGGACATAGGAGACGGGGGCGTGGACGGAGCAGTGCGCAAGGGACACAATCACATCTAAGTGGGCAAGCACACCCGCAAGTCTCTCAAGAACTGGACTGTAGGAAGCGGCAACACCGACGACCTCATTCACCAGACCGCTCTGGGTCCTGTTGTAGTTTTGAGACAGCTGGTCGAACTCGCGGCGATGCCCCTGTAGCGTCTTGGTCGTGAAGTAAACGCCGTTCTTTTGTGTTGAGCACTCGAGGTACCTCGACTTGTTCCGGATACAACCGGCTTCCGTGCGGGTCAACCGCATACACCAGCCGTGAACCTTGTGGTTTTCGAGGAATATCTTTTTGTCCCGCTCCTGACCTAGGTCACTGGCGGCCTCGGCGTACTCCCGGTCCATTTCAGTGCGTATCCTATCGAGCCTTTTCCGGATGATGCGCAGGCTGTCGTCAAACTCCGGCTTGATGATGAACTCATGGTTGTCGAGTGCGTCGAGGTCAACCGTGGTTTCCACCATCTCCTGCAGCTTGACCAAGCTGTCGGATAACTCGCGGAGCTTGTTGGTGTAGGCCGCATCCAAGGGATCCCGGTATGTTTCGTCCATGATGCCTTCAAACGTGCCCAAGAATCCAGGAAGGCGAATGACTGCTTGGTAGGCTCTGACCACGTCCTCCAGATTCGCCTTGTTTCGCTGGAACCGCTTTGCAAGACGGTACAGATCGGGAATCGACCTCAAATGCTCTTCTTGCATGGTCTGACGCAGTTCTGTGTCGTTGGCAAACGCCTCGACAAGTTGTTGACGCTTTTCAATCTCGTCCTTATCCATCAGGGGCTGCTTGAGCCACTGCGCTAGCAACCTGCTCCCGACCGGGGTTTTGCAATGATTCAGCAAACCGAACAAGCTCATGGTCTTCGCGCCATCTCTTGCCCCGGGCATTAGGTTGAGAGCCTTAAGTGCGGCCGCGTCTAGCTTCATGAACTGAGCAAGATCGTGTTGATACAGCTGATATTGGCCGAAGTTGGAGGTGTCGTGAAGAACACCGAGGTATTTGATCAGGGCCGCTGCTGAGCCCATAGCAAGTTTCAGGTCCGTTTGGGGGAGTAATGTGGCGGACCTTTCATCCTTCAACAGCCTTGCCAGATCTTGTTCGATATCCTTGACTCCAAAATCGGCCATTGGGCGCTCAGAAATGGCAACGCCGCAGCTGTCAATGATTTGCTTCAGCTTGGTGAGTTCTGGATCCCTTTCTTTGTCCGCCTTTTCCATCGTTATGAGGCACTCTTTTACGCCGAGTTGAATGAGAAGTGCTTCAAAATTGGAATAGAGATCGTTGTCTAGGAATTCGCTGACCCCGAGTTCCCGAACGCTGGCATCCGCGAAGCATACTCCCACAGCCCGTGCCTCTGACGCCTTTGCCGAGATTTTGACGGCCAGAATGACGGGTGCTGCCTCGGCGAGGCTTCCTAGGTCCTCTTCAACATCTTGAAGGTTGCCAGGGGAAGCATGTTTAGTGGCCTTCCAGTTCATCCGCCCGTTGGGGCTCGCCCAAATCTCGATCCGTTTCCCCAGTTTATACAGGGCTTCGCGAAGAAACTGTCGGAAAACGGTGGCGGTCATGGTAACCGAAGGAAGTCCGGTGTGGTCATTGCGTCCAAGCTGTCGTACAACTGAGGTAGTCTTGTAGACCTGTCGTTTCAAAGATAAATTAGTTAGTAGAGAGGAGAGATGGGAAGGCCGGGGAGGAACTCACGGTTCGTGCAATGAAGTTGGCGTTTTCGCCGTGTGCGGTGTACCAATCTCCCCGATCAAAAATACGAATCAAGTCCTCATCGTTGGCTGGGAGAGATTTGAAGAAGCGGATGAATCCATGCTCGTCGTCGACCTAACATTTCGGGGGGTTCTTGTTAGCATTGGATTAGATAGAAACTGAATAAATCAGGGGGACAAGATGGGCGTGCAGACCTTGAGCTCAGGTCGTGCAGACATGATGGTTGGTTATGAATTCTACAACGTTCAACAAGAAAAGGGGTTCGATGACATTCTCCGAAAAGCGGTTCTGGTGGTGGATGTCAAAAGTGTTTCGTTGTGGGACATCCCCGACAGTCTGGGAGACGCGTCTCAATTAAAGTCGGCACGAGAGACGCGTTGCAACGTGACAGGGGGGCCTCTTTTCACCGCCCGGCGTTAGTGTAGTGGGGGAATTCTGCCATCATAGTGGGTCAAAAATTTACAGTTCAGTCCAACCTTGAAGCTACATCTGCTTCCATTTTCGATTTTCCTCCGTAGTAATGTGCCGCCCACCAAGAAGATGGCCACCAACGAAGCGCAAAACGCGTCGGCAGACGTCGTCTCAGCGGATGCCCACATTTCTACGGGGAACAGTGACTTTCCAACCGCCAATGGCAAGCGCAAAGCCGATTCTGAGCTCGACCGAGCCGCCAAAAGGATTTCGCCAGCGACCGAGATTCCAGAACCGACGACAGATGTGGCCAACTCTGGGGACGGAGGGGGCAATTCTGAAATAGCAACTGGAGAAAACCCACCACTTTCTAAAAACCAACTCAAAAAGCTACGAAAGCAACAGCAATGGGAAGACTTCAAACAAGATCGGCGGGCCAAGCGCAAGGACAAACGGCACGAGAAACAAGCCCGCAAGCGCGCCGAGAAAGAAGCCATAATTGCCGAAGCCGAGGCTGCCGGGCTTGACCCGGCGAAGGTGCTTCAACAGCAGCAAAAACAGCCTTGGAAGTTCCGTCCCGTACCGGTGTCGTTCATCATCGACTGCGATTTCGAGGCGTACATGCGCGAGCCAGAGTTGGTGTCGTTGTCAAGCCAGCTAGTGCGGTCGTACGCGATGAACCGGAAGTCAAAATACCAGGCTGCGTTGCACTTTAGCTCGTGGGGAGGTAAGCTCAGGGAACGGTTCGAAACGGCGTTGAAGAACACACACCATAACTGGAAGAATGTGGGGTTTCACGAGGCCGATTTTAAGGCTGCCGCAACGAGTGCGCGCGAGCAGATGATGGGGCCAGATGGCGGGGAAGTCATTGATCTAATCAAGCCCTCAACTTCCGAAGGCGAAGCCGTGGGTGAGACCGAAGGCCAGGATGAAGAAGATGTAGACCGTACAGTGGTTTACCTGACCTCGGAATCACCACATACCCTTGACCGGCTAGAAGCCAACACCAGCTATGTTATTGGCGGGATAGTCGACAGAAACAGAGAAAAGGGGTTATGCTACAACCGAGCCAAGGGGTTCAAGGTTCGGACGGCCAAGCTACCGATCGGCGAGTACATGGCCATGCAAAGTCGGTATGTCCTGACAACCAACCAGGTGGTGGAAATCATGGCGAAATGGTTGGAGTGTGGCGATTGGGGGCAGGCATTTATGGATGTGATCCCGAGGCGTAAAGGAGGGACACTTAAGGACGATGCGACAGGGATCCCGGAGAAAGAGGGTGCAGACGATGACGATGAGCATGATGGCCTGGGGGAAGCTGTGGATCAGGTAGTTGGGGAAGATGTAGAGGCTGGGGCTGAAGAGGCTCCCTAAACCAAATATCCACCCACCCGTGTTTGAACGAGTTTTAACCATCGACGTGACGGGCCGTGGAGGTTTAAGATGTTTGGAGACATGGCAAGGTACCTAGGGGGATCAACTGAATGGGACACATCTAGGAAGGAAAATCCACTACACGCTCAAGCTTATACAACCGTCTGTGTCGTCGTAGGTCGATGTATCTAGTCATTCCAACATTCGATCAAAAGTCCAGCGACTCCGTTTTGATCTGGACGTCCCCATCCTCATCTCGCTCCCTCTTAACCGCAGTCTCCCTCTCATCTCGCATTAGCGTAGCGACGAACGAACGGAAGTGTTCAATGTACGGCTTCAGGCTCGTCTTCTCCCAATCCGGCACTGGCTTCACGTCCTGGCTACTGCTCCCACCTACCGCTGCCCCGTCCGACACTTCTACCGCGGCCATCGCCCTAGACGCTCCCTCCGTTTCCGCCCATTCATCGATCTCGCGCACCAGACGCGGAAGGGTGGGCACGTCAAGCGGGTCAAATGCGTCAAGATTGTTGCGGTCGATGGGTACGCACACTCGGCCAGTTCCCGGGTGGATAACAAAGGGGCTCTTGAGCAAATGGTTGAGGCGCTGGGAGACGGCAATATCGAGGCGGGGGTAGGTGTACTCGAGCAGGATGTCTTGCTTGGCGTCAAGGAGGCTGTGGGCATCCAGTCCACCGCTGGCGTCGGTTCGGGCCAGAGCATCAATGTCGGCCCACTTAGATGTGGACGCCCGGCCTGGGGAGGAATCCCACTTCTTGCGGAGGGCGTCGCGGAGTTGGAGGTCCGGAATTTGCTGGAGGAGATATTCTGCTTTCTCACTAGACTGCCAAGGGTCTTGAATCTCGAGGACGTCTTCTTGGAAGTGGTCTTTGAGGATTTCGATGCTCCGTCTGGATTGTTTTTGACTTAGTATCGGAAAATGACTCAAGAGCGCATAAGCAGCGGTGGAGGGAGAAGTAACTTACGACAGGTGGGGGTGCAACGGCCGCCGAACGTTAACCCTCTTGCCGCCTTGCTTGCCTGCAATAACCTCAAAGTACGCAGTGATGGCCTTCCTGTGCTGGTCGGCCAACGTTCTCGCCTTCCTGTCGCACACCCAGGCGTGCACACCACGACGACCAGAGTAGACCCAAAGGATATGGTTAAATCCAAAATCCTCCCGTAGCGCGGTGTCGAGCACCTTGATGGCCATGGTAGTGAACTTCCAGCACTTGTTGCAAATGTTTGCCTTGTCACAACACGTCCGGATGTCATCGTAATCTGTTAAATCGATATCGAAGCACAGCTCCTTGGCGATAGGTTGGAAGGCAGCTGAATTGCGGAACGTTTTACGATCCCTTGGGTCCGCCGTGTACACAGGCCCAATTTCAATACGCCTCGGCATCAATCGAAGCACATCTTTGCGGAATCTAGACGGGTGTCAGCGCGCGCACACGCTCACAAACACGGCATATGGGGTACTAACAAATCCGACGTAGGAAAGGATTGATACCGCATTACTGCGTCGTTGTGCAACCACAAACTGAACTCGCGGTGTTTGAAGTCATTTGTGGGAACAGGGCTATGGTTAAGCCATTGAAACATGTATCGCCATGGGAAGAAACGTTGATAATATGCGCGGAGAAGTTCGATAGATGCGCCCGGGGTATCGGCCAACCTAGTTTGGTGTGAATATCGGCATGTCTTTTAATCAACAATTCGAGGAGCGGCACTTACTCAGGCTGTTGCGGTTCTTGACCATCTTCAGGAAGAGAGAGGTCGTCGTCCGAATCGATGCCGTCGAAGAGGTCCTCTAGCTTTACCTCTTGTTTCTCCTCCTGCTTGATCTCCGCAGCTTTTGTGCCATTGCTCTCTTTTGCAGGTTGGGAGCTCTCATCTGCCGGTTTGACGTCCTCTGTGGCGGCTTGAGCATCAGCGGCGTCGGCCATAGCGGTATCGTCAACTGCCGCCGGGCTGTCCACAACCGCGGCTGGGGCGTCCTCCATCGGGACTTCTTCAGCGGGTGGGTCGGAGTGCGGCATTCTGGTAAAACCGAGAATATTCTGAGATTTAAAAACGGTGCGGCTTCTTGGTAATGGTCTACGAAATCGTGATAAATTTTGAGGCGATTTGGGCGCGGTGCGACTTTTGGTCTCGGCTTGTTGGTTGTTGTGTGCTTCTGGTTCTTCCATCCAGAACGCGTCGCAATGTCCAAAGCGCGTCACGCGTAAAGTGGTTGCTGTGTCAATCAATTAGGCTCCACCCTGCGCAGCACTCAGACTTAACGTTAACCCTAACCCTTGGTCCGGGTGTCTCGCTGTGGCTAAAAAAAGCGGCAGACTAAAACCGATACCTCAAGTCCAATCCATTAACATTCGATCAAATTCTAACAGATTCTGAGTGATTTTCTCTTTTGCGTTTTCTTTGACTTCTTTGATTTATTCTTTTTAGTCTTTTTTTTTCACTTTTGTAGAAAAGTAAGTTCTCAAGGACTTCCATCGTCTGCCGCTTTTTTTGGCCACAGCGAGGGAGTTGGCACGCGAGGTGCTGCGGACCCCCTGTCGCCCCAACGTCATTGGGATGTGACCGCCCACAAGCCTCGCGCCCCAGGGCAACGGATCCCCTGAACAACCTCCAGCTCATCATCCGACAGCCCATCCCCGTTCCACACCAGCCCTCACGACTGTACGTGCTTTGGACAAGTCTGTGGGACACAGATCATGTCCAGCAACCTCCGCCTCCTCATTGAAGATGGAAAGTTTCGCGATGACCACGGCAGACAGGTGATTCTCCGCGGGATCAATGTCGCTGGTGAGGCCAAGTATCCCAGTCAGCCCAACCAACCCTCACATGTGGCTGGCGATTTTTTCGATGGCGACAATGTCAGCTTCGTCGGCCGGCCATTTCCTAAAGACGATGCACAACTCCATTTTTCGCGGCTAAAGCGATGCGGATACAACACAATTCGCTATGTCTTCACCTGGGAAGCCATTGAGGCTGCTGGGCCAAGCATCTACGACGAACGTTGGATTGATGAAACGATTGAGGTGTTGAAGGCAGCCAAAAGCTACGGGTTCTACGTATTTATGGATCCCCACCAGGATGTGGTGCGTATGAATGGGACGGATACCGGTGTTCATTGAAGGGGGACCGGTCCGGCGAGAACAAGAGTCGACTGACGGTTGTTTCGTAGTGGTCCAGATTCTCGGGAGGCTCCGGCGCTCCGATGTGGACGCTGTATGCGGCCGGCCTCAACCCCCAGAGCTTCGCGGCGACCGAAGCTGCGATTGTCCACAATACCTACCCCGAACCCGACAAGTTTCCAAAGATGATTTGGTCGACCAACTACTACCGCCTCGCGGCCGCGACCATGTTCACCATGTTTTTCGCCGGCAAGGACTTTGCCCCAAAATGCATCATTGACGGGGAGAACATCCAGGACTACTTGCAGGGGCATTTCCTTCGCGCGTGCGGTCATCTTGCCAAGCGTATCCATGAGGCTGGCGGAATCGAAAACGACGTGGTATTTGGGTGGGAAAGCTTGAACGAACCGAACAAGGGCATGGTTGGCTATGAGGACATCAGTGTCATACCGAAAGAGCAGGCTCTGAAGAAAGGAACCTGCCCTACTATATGGCAAACCATCCTAACCGGATCCGGGCGGGCGGTAGAGGTTGAGACCTGGGATATGGGCGGGTTGGGCCCCTACAAGGTAGGACGGACGTTAGTCGACCCCCACGGTGAGGTGGCGTGGCTGCCGGAAGGATATGATGAGTCGCGATACGGCTACAAAAGAGACCCTGGGTGGAAGCTTGGAGAGTGCATTTGGGCGCAACACGGTGTGTGGGATCCCTCCACCGATACACTGTTGAAGAAGGACTACTTCTCCAAGCACCCAACAACCGGGGCCACCGTTGACTACCCCTATTTTACGAACAAGTACTTCATGGAGCACTCCCGCAAGTACCGCGACACGGTCCGTTCGTATCACCCCGATGCCATTCTCTTGCTTCAAGGGCCCACAATGGAGCTCCCACCACTCATCAAGGGTACTCCCGACGGCGACGATCCCCGGCTCGTGTATTCACCACACTGGTACGACGGCATCACACTCATGACCAAAAAATGGAACCGAAACTGGAACGTCGACGTGATCGGTGTGCTTCGCGGGCGGTACTGGCACCCAGCATTGGCTATCAAGCTGGGCGAATCAGCCATCCGGAACTGCTTCCGGGACCAACACGCGGCTATGCGTCAAGAAGGGCTGGACCGTATCGGGAACCACCCGTGCGTGATGACGGAATTCGGGATACCTTACGATATGGATGACAAACATGCCTACAAGACCGGCGACTACTCGAGTCAATCGGCTGCTATGGACGCCAATCACTTTGGAGTAGAAGCCGGTGGCTTGGAGGGTTATACGTTGTGGCTGTATATGGCCTCGAACGACCACGAAAAGGGGGATCAATGGAACGGCGAGGACCTTTCAATCGTCTCGATTGACGACAAGCTGTTACCACCGTCTGCCCTTCCCAAGACGCCAGACCTAGAGGATTCCACGGCCAACCCGCGTAGTGCGAGCTCGCGAAAAGAACTAGACGACGACGAGAGCGTCACGCCCGCTAACCTAAAACGCACTCTCACCAACCCATCCATCTCTTCCCAAGCCACGTCACACCAGCCCGAGCTCACCGCATCCCCGGGGTACCGTGCGGCCGAAGCCTACGTCCGGCCAGCCCCGATCACCACTGCCGGCGTGATCACGAACTATGGGTTCGATCTTCGACAATGTCTTTTTACTCTGGCCATAAACGCTTCGACCTCGGCGGATACTGACTCGGATACACCGACCGTAGTATTCTTACCCGAGTACCACTTCCCAAAAGATGCCTGCTCAGTGGAGGTCAGCTCGGGGAAGTGGGAAATCAGCAGCGATGAGGAGGAGTCGGTGCTCCTGCAGCGATTGCGGTGGTGGCATGGGCCTGGCGAGCAGACGTTGAGGGTGTCAGGGGTGGTCAAGAAGCATAATATTGCTCTTGGGACCGGGGAAGGCGGGGATGAGAGCGGTTACTATGAGCAGTGCAATCAGGGGGCGTGGGGTAACTGTGCAGTCATGTAAGGGGCTGAAAGGAGCGGGACGGGGATGGCCAGTTTGGGCATGTTGAATTGAATGGTTTGCTTTTGTTTTGTTTATGTTTTGTTTACCCAACGCACTGGTTAGTAGCGGGAGTCTAGGAGCTGTGCTTTCCTTTGGTTGTTTTTGTTTGTTTTTTTCCTTTCCGCTTCCTCGGGCCCCGGACGGCCTGGATGAGCGATGGATTCGGCGGATTGAAGGATTTGGTACAGCAAGAGAATGGATAAATACACGTAATCATGATAACGATCCCTAATGTAGGCAAACACTGCGTGTCTTTCGGTTCCGAAGCGGGCCCTGCTCCCAGTTCCTAGTCTCCTATCATGACAAAAGCTGGGAAAATGCCCTCATGTTCAGAACATTATTTCGTCGACTAGATAATGTCTGCTGCCTCGCGATACTAGCACACGGGCAGCCTCGATCCCCAGCAGCCTTGGGGTTCCTAGGGAGGCATGCGGCTGTGCCACCCACCGCGCTGCGGACAAGGCCAAGTTGGATAAGGGAGCTGCAGGAACAACTGCTTGGAGGAAGTTGTGCTGCCTGGGAAAGTTAGGTAGCGAATAAATACTTGAGTTGAAAATCATGGGCCATATGGAAAGAAAGTAGCTGAATCATACGCGAGGGCTTTCAAGGTGTTTAGAGCACACATTATGAAATCACTTACTCTGGTAGCAGTTTTCCTTCACCACTTATCGCCTGCCCATCATCCGCATTTACATGATGCTGGAGAACGGAGCGCTGAGGGTTCCATTGTTCCCGTCGGCAGTGAACCCGGCGCTAAAACATATTCATCCAATACCAAATCTGAGCTGCTCGTGTTTGGCCTTGTCCAGGCCGTCTTTGCACCCTCGATTCATGCCCCACCTCGGGCCCGGTTGGGTGAAAGCTTGGGCCACCGAGAGCTCCGTCGCCCTGCCATTGGTTCAGCTCATGGAGGATTTGGGAAAGCTGCTGCAGGCAGCACGCACCTCACCAAAATCCGAAGCGCGCTGCCGCCGAGGACCCCTGGTTTTCCTGTCGACGACAAAGCCCATCACCCCACTCAGCGGGAGCGCCCAGAACGCTCAGGAGGACGCTGCGGGAAACCGAGGGGAAAGGTCGGTACGCTTTCCATTGGTGCCTCGCATTCCACTTTCCCCTCCTGGAAAAGAAGGGAGAGAGACCCGGCATGCTTGAAAAGGCGAAATCGTATTGTCGATTCCGCTCAGCGACCCGTCTATCCGTTCCCTTTCCCTTGCTCGCCATTTTTGCGAGCGGCTTCAGGCGGAGGTGTATTGATTGAAACGCCTTGTCCATTTCTCGGTCGAATTACGGAGTAGTGTACGGATACAACTTGTAATTCCCTCCCCCGACTGCCGGCCCGGGATTGACAACGGAGGAACTCGTTAGCGTCGAAGTCGCAGCGGCTGTGCCGTCCGAAAAGTGGAGGGGACCAGCAACCCCCCAGAACCAAAACTCAAACAGATTAACTACCCACATACAACCTCAAACAAGCGCGCCGGTATCAGCCGCCGTCGACACATCCTCGCCCGAAGTCCACCTTCGCCGCGTTGTGGACGGACGGGGTGGGAAATCCACAAGCCCGCCCTCTTGTCAAATATCGTGACAATTCGCTGTACGGGTCCAGTCTCCATCTTGGTGTCTCTCGCAAACTATCGATCGTCGGGTCCAGACTCCTCTGTGCCCTCCCCGCGCTAGTCCTCGACGTCTTACAATCCCCCCCACTACTTATCACAGGAGCGCTACCATCAACTGACACCACCGACGGCGATCCCTAGACCACCACCGATCCAGCAATCCGCGGGCTTTTATTGATCGAACGAACGTAAAGATAGCCACAACTCCATAGCACAGTGACGAACACAATTGGAACCAACCTCTTCCCGTCCCCCCCGACGCCGAATCGGCCGCGCTCTAAGCGCAACGGCCAGCCATGTATCAAAATGGCCAGCGCGATACGACCCGGCCCTTTCAGGTGCCTCCACCTCCTCCCCCCATGTCGCCGCCCCCTTCGGTCGGTCTCGGGAACATGATGGCCATCCCTCCACCTCCACCTCGATACCCAAACACCGCTGCGGCCGGGGGCAGTATGCTGCTTCCTCCACCTCCTGGCCCTCCGCCGAACCCCGGGTTCCCGTCGAGTGCCGTCCCACCACCGAGTGCGCTGGGGAGCGCCCCATGGCACGGAACATGGGGCCGTGCCTACGACGGCCGTACCGCGTTCAATATACCGCCTCCCCCGCCAGGAGGTGCCGGCGGGAATGTCCCTGCGGCCTATAACCCCAAGGCGCATGCGCAGGCCATCGCTGCGGCAAACGCTGCCGCGGGGTTTGGAGGCCAAACCAGCCTAGCAGTGCCCCCACCACCGCCCCCGAGCGAGCAGATGAGCGCAACGTACATCCCTTCTGGGGGCGAGACGTATGGCGAAGGCGTGGGTATCCCCGGGCTCATGTCATCGGGAATGGACTCTGCTGCGGCTACGCCACTAGACGAGACCTCGGGCCGTGACAGACTGTACGCAGCCGCTATGAACCAGCGCGTGCTGTCGAACGTCTCGACCGCAAGCACGGCATCTTCGTCTGTCCCGCCCGAGGTTGCAGCCCAGTGGCCGCTGGATCGGGTACTGACGTGGCTCAAGGTCAACAATTTCTCCAAGGACTGGCAGGAGACCTTCGAGCTGCTCAACATTTACGGTGTGCAGTTTCTCGAGCTGGGGAGCAGTCACGGTGGGCGTGGTAATTTTGGTATGATGCACCAGCAGGTGTACCCGCTGCTGGCCAGGGTATGCAAGAAGAATGGTGGCGAGTGGCAGCAACCCCGGGAACGAGAAGAGGGCAAGCGGATGCGGCGTTTGATCCGGAGCATCGTGACGGGTCGCCCTGTCGATACAGTCAAGACCTCCTCGACTGGCCATTCCCGCAAAGAGTCTGCTAGTGCAGGTTCATCCGCACCCATCGCCGTGACCGAAGCAACGGCCGAGTCTCCCAACACCCCAATCAAAGCCCCGGGGCCCGGCTTTGGCGGGAGGCGGTTTTCGCAGTCTTCCCGGTCAACGACCATGCCGACACTCAGCAACAACACCGGAGCCCCCGAATCCAACCACAGGAGTCTCATGAAGAACATTGACACCGACGTTGCGCGCCGCCACAGCCCGAACTTGAGCGAGTCCGGTGACGCCGGGTCGCTCCGAGTGTCGACGCCGCTCGGTAGAGATAGCCCAACGGGAAGCCCGGTCCCCCAGTCGGGCTTGCTACCGCCGTCTTCCACTGCAGGCAACGTCTCTGCCTCACCCCATACCAGCGTGTTCAGCCACCGCTCACGGAACAGCACGGACTCGGCGTCGTCCAACGCCGCGATCTACGGCTCGGGCGTCCCACCCGACGCGGCTGCCATGTTGAAGAGCGGCATGAGCATCGGCGATGTGGTGAACGGAAACCGTGCAGTTGAAGCACCCCAGGGCCGACGTTTCGGTCCCGAAGGTACCCGGCCGTCACCGCAGGACTCAGGTGACCGCAGCGCGGGGACAGACCCCCCGGGCAGCGCGAAGGGGAGCAGCTCGTTTCTGTCCCTGTTCCGGAACAAGAAGAAGGGCGAAGAGTACGAGTCGCCGACTAGTCCAGGTCCGAACAAGATGCATTTGTCGGGCCTACGCCACGGCGATGGGAGCGAGACTTCGCTCGACCGGCCATCGTCCAAGCGTGCCACGGGCGGGCGGGTATTTATCCTTGCAACAGCGGACTGCTGGAATTATCGCATGCTCGATGTGACGGAGGTTGGCTCAGCATCAGACTTGCGGCAGTTGGTGTGCATCAATTTGGGCTTACCGGATAACGACGGTGCCCAGATCTTTCTGACGGAGCTGGGCAAGTTTGAGCATGACGAGGAAGCGCTCGATGACACGAAGCTGCTGACAGCCAAGAGCCACATGGGCGATGCCGTCGGCTCTTTGAAGTTCTTTGTCCGGCCCGGTGTGCTACGGAACCCGAACGACCCCCTAGCGGTTCTAATCGATGAAGAGGCATACGCCAAGCTCAACGGCCGACTACGGTCCAGTTCGTCGCCGCCTAGCTCGAGACAAAACACTGCTAGCGGTAGGGAGCGGGATGAGAAGATGTTGACGGCCGAGGCGATCCAGTACAGGACGGAACAGATGCGAAAGCAGGAAGAGTATCTAGCCAAGCGAAAACAGATCCTGGATGCTAAAGAAGGCAGCAATGGCCAGGACTCCGGGGAACTCAGCCCGTCCTACGGCATCGTAGGCCGCAACGTGGATTTCGACCAACCTCGCATATCGCCCTACGAGGACCGCAAAATCGACACCCTGTTACCGCAGCGCAAGGCCCCGGCCCCTCCCGAAGACCCGTCCGCCACGCTACTCAAGGCCAACTCGCTCAGCAAGAAGCACGGCGCGCGCATGTCCCAGGGGAGCATGGACGGCAGTGGTCGTGTGAAGCGTACGTCATCCGACTTGCGTGAGGAGGCCTTGTTCAACAAGCACAAGGGGCGACCGAACGCCATGCCAACCCCTGAGGGCGGGATTCACGGCTTGCTCGTAGGTATGGCACGCGAAATGGCAGGCATTGGCCACCCGACCACAGGCGGGGCTCACGGCTTGTCTCCACACCGCGTGTCGTCGATGCCGGTGGCGAACAGCAACAGCAACGGCACCACCAACAACAACGGAGCTACTTCAGGCAGCGATCGAGGTAAGGGAGCCATGTCCACTGTTGATTTCGGTCAGCGGTCACGGTCCGGTTCTGGCGGTGGCTCTGGCAGCAGGGGCAGTGGGAGTGGTAGTCCGAGGACAGGCCCTGTTCCGGGTTCACCGGGCTCGACTACCTGGAGCTCCAAGAACGTGCCGTTTCTGGTCCCGGACTATTCCCCGACAACCTACCACGGTGAACATTTCGATGGCACACCGGGTGCTGCTGCTGCTACTGCCACTGCCGGAGTGGCCTCGAGCCCTGACTCATCCCATCTACATTTGGTGGGGACAAGCGCTAAATTTTCTCGAGCAGCACGTGCCCCATCTCCCGGAGGGATCAGTCCCAGTTCTCGCCGGCCTAGCGGTTCTTTCTCAAGTGCAGCAGTAGCAGCAGCAGCCGCCGCAGCAGAAACAGCAGTAGCCCACAAGAGGAAGTCGCACGGTCCAGATACCGACTTCCAGGGTAACGATGTTCGGTTCTCGCAGGCACCTACTTTACCGGGAGCCAACAGCAAAGCCGGTCCCCAAAACGCCGGTTATGATGACGACGACGACTCGGGAGACGACTCGGATGACGGCCTATTCGCGGTCCCAATCGCCAACCGCAATAACAACGCCGCACAGAAGCCAGCAGCACAGCCCTCGACGGGAGGTGGTGAGGTTGATGCTAACGGGAAACGGCCGAGCTTGCGGGTCAACACGAAGCGATCGAGGAAAACGCTCTCAGTTGCGTTCCAGTCACCGCAATCGAGCGGGGAGAGCAAGTTCTCAGGCGACAACGAGGATGACACAGCTAGCGGTCACTCCTCGCAACGGAGGACCCCTGGTACGCCTGGGTCAGAGGGTTGGGAGTCAGAGGACCGGGAGACGAAGCTGGGCAGGCGCAAGTCATTCATCGAGAAGGATGTGTGGGCCAACCGCCCGCCGACCGATGCGCTTATCAACAACCTCGAAGACTTCTTCCCCAACTTGGATGTCGACCAGCCAGTCCTCGAAGAGGGCGACGGCCCGTCGCCCATTGAGGAAGCGGATGAGACGCTCGTTGAGCAAGGTTCATCTTCCCAGTCGTCTTCCTCGATTCCGCCGTTACCACCACTTCCCGCTGGCCTGTCCTCCAGCCATAACAGAGTGTCGTCGATCTACAATGAGAACGACACGTTGGGGTCCGACGAGTCGACTCTTAAAGCGCTCGACTCGCGACCCGTGTCGATGCAGACGCTGGCGCATCGCAGCGTGCGGCGATCGGGTGGCCTCGGCCGCATGAAGTCGATCCGAGAAGTGGCTCGGGGGGCGCACGAAGCGAACAAGCGGTACACGCAAGGGTCGGGCCCGCTGCATTCCGGCCAGCCCGGTATCCCCGGCGCTGGGGGCATGGTGGATAAGAGCACGAACCTGATGCGCCGCAAGAGCACCAAGATGTTCAACGCGAATATTGTGCAGATTCGGCCGGAGCGTGGGTCGTTGAACGCGGCTCTCGGGCTGAGCACGATCCCGCAGGATAGCCTACCGATACAGCAGCAACAACAACAGCAGGGCGCCGGTGGCAGTGGTAGTCGTGATAGCATCCCCAAACGGCAGACCACGTTCCGGTGGTTCAAGGGCCAGCTGATCGGCAAAGGTACATTCGGACGGGTTTACCTCGGTATGAACGCCACCACTGGTGAGTTCTTGGCCGTCAAAGAAGTCGAAGTCAACCCCAAAGCCGCCCAAGGCGACCAAAAAAAGATGCAAGAGCTCGTGGCCGCCCTAGACCGCGAAATCGACACGATGCAGCACCTGGACCACGTCAACATCGTGCAATATCTCGGCTGCGAACGTAAGGAGCGCAGCATCTCCATCTTCCTCGAGTACATCTCCGGTGGTTCCATCGGTTCGTGTCTGCGCAAGCACGGCAAGTTCGAGGAAGCCGTCGTCGCCTCACTCACCCGGCAGACCCTTGCGGGCCTCGCCTACCTGCACCGCGAGGGTATCCTGCACCGCGACCTCAAGGCCGACAACATCCTTCTCGACCTTGACGGAACCTGCAAGATCAGCGATTTCGGCATCAGCAAGAAGACGGATAACATCTACGGCAACGACAAAACCAACTCGATGCAGGGGTCCGTCTTTTGGATGGCGCCCGAGGTCGTGCGTTCCCAGGGCGAAGGGTACAGTGCCAAGGTGGACATCTGGTCCACCGGCTGTGTGGTGCTGGAGATGTTTGCTGGGCGCCGGCCATGGAGTAAGGATGAGGCGGTTGGAGCGATGTATAAGATTGCAAATGGGGAAACCCCGCCGATTCCGGACGATATTCGCGAGGAGATCACCCCGATTGCGCTTGCGTTCATGTTGGATTGCTTTACTGTGTATGTCCCCTTTCCCCGTCGGAATGTCCGAGTTTGAGTTTCACTAACATTGTTCCCACAGCGACCCGACGGACCGCCCGACGGCGGATGTGCTTTTGTCGCAGCACCCGTTCTGTGAGCTCGATCCCAACTATAGCTTCTTGGATACGGAGCTCTATGCCAAAATTAGGCCCGCGCTCAAATAAGGTGGGAAGAGGGAGATCATGTGGGTGATACTATGTATGTTGGGAGAAATGGGTGAATGGTCGATTTGTGATGTGTGTCTGGGAGTCGCCAGCGTGAATCTCCACCAGTTGGTTGGGTATTCCCATTTCCTCCGGAGTTCGCTTTTTTTTGGATTTTTTTGGGGGTTTGGGGAAGGAGACTCAAATGTTTACATAGCCAGCCATTCGAATTTCAACTCGGATTTTGCTCACGATATTATTTTTTTCGACGCTGGGAGATCTTAGAAAGCAACCATCAGCCGACGACGGGGTTGGTGCGGCTATGTGCTTGAGATCCCCTCTCCTTACTCTTTGTCACCGATATGATGTGCGCGCAACAATTAGAGATGCCCCGCTCAAACCTGATCGACCTAATTAACTCCTGACGGTCCCCAGAAAAGTACGTTAGTGCGCGGATATCATTAACTACAGATACGGCTATCGTTCAATTGTAGTCTGTGGGTATTTCTCATTTTCAAGTAGAAGCCCTCCTTATCACGACCTTCACTCGATACGTTCCTCAGTTCAGGACTCCTTCAACACCCTCCTGCGACAAGCCGCAGACCAGGATCCATGTATGTTGCGTACTCCAGAGATCGGGATTCGGCACACATGCAGCCCAAAAAAGAAAAAGGCTAAAATTCCCCGAACAGGGGTCTTCTCATCCGCCTGATCACCATTTCTGGCCCCCAGTTTTCCCCTCGGTTTTCAGCGTTGACAAGGGCGCACGTCTTTTTTGATCGCCGGGTTTTGCTCCTGGTGATGTTGGAGGGTGTCTCAAGAAGCTTTGCAAGTCTTGTTCTTCTCACGCTTCCCTCTTCCTAACTCGGTCAACAGAGGAAAGGTGAGAACTAGGACCGAAGATGTAAACCATGTACGTTATGTGGAAAGGTGGCCTCAAAAACAGAAAGCAGCTCTCGCCCCTCCACATGTTTTTTGGACCCCGCACTGGAACCGCCGCACACTCTGCAGGGTAGCAATTAACCCAGCCTTTTAAAAAGACGGGAGATCATCGGCTCCTACCAATAACCCCGTTTGGGAAGGCGAGGGATAGACTTTCCCGGTTCACATTTTTTGGGTGAAAGGGTTTGGTCTGTGATGAAACTGGCAAATCTCACTCATCGCCGGAGATGAGATGAATCTACACCCGCTTTACTCCGGCACCTCTCACTCTACCGGGAGACGAATTTGAGAGGCTCTTAGGGAAACAACCGACGCCGTTTTGAGTCGTAATTCCCGTGGCGGCAAACTCGACCTCAGCAAGCTCACGCTCCTCCACTACCAAGTTGATACAGAATGCTACCTGTTGGTGCCGCTTTCCTCACAACGCCAACCTTTGTCGCCAGCGGCGCATGCCAAGAACCTCCAGACCATCCGGACGCCCCTTCCGTAGCGCCCCAACGCGGGAATGTGGAACGTGTGGAAACGGGCACATACTTCTTGGCGCGCCTCCATCAGTCCGCAACCCGCTCGCAAAAGAACCTGGGGCGTCTCTGCATCTCTGCTGCGAGGAACTGTGATCCCAGATGGCCCCGGTCGATCTAGCTTGTCTTTCTTTTTTCCTTTTCCCTTTTCCCCTTTGCCCTCTGCCTCTGTGTTGACGAGTTCCCCTCTTTGGTGCCAAGAGTCGTGGTTTTGCTGCTGGTTGTTGCTGCCACTACTTTCGTACTGTGTACATTTCATGTCCTTTGTCGCCTGTCTCTCTCGTCTGCCTTTGCTTGGTGTTGGCGGCTTGAACCTAGGACTCCGTCTTGTGTCGGCCGTCCCATTTCTCAACGACGATTCAACCGTGGTTTTGACATTCCAGGCATCTCAGTCTTAAGCTCTAGGGGGCAAATTCCGGCCATGCCAATCCTGAACTGAGGCGAGACGACCCCCCCATCTCTCGACCCCGACTCACACGAGCGCCTCTACTCACGGGCATTAGCCGCTCGTGGCCGGAGCCACTGACACCACCGACGTCATGTTTCGCTTCAGGCGGTACCGTATGCTACTCATTTGCGCTTTCGTCATTACCATGTTGCTCTACCACGTCTCCAAGAACTCTCAATGGGATCGTTCGAGTGAGTTCTGGCATGGCGGGGCCGGTCTAAACGTTGAAGAGAGACCCCGGCCTTATTCACCACCGGCTTCGGAACCGGTCCACGGACACGATCACAACAACCAAGCAGGCACCGACGTCGGCACTAACGGTGACGAGCACACGTTCGGTCCCCACGATATCGACCACCCAGAGGAACCGCAACGCGGGTCTCCACCGCCTCCGGCGCCCTCTACCTTAGACCCTGAGTCTACCATCCAAATTGCTCAGCTCAAGTCTGTCGACCAGGAAGGTGCTGGATATGGCTTACCCACCAAAGCCCCAACGGTGCCCGGCTGGAAAACGCCCAACAACCACGCCGAACCCCAAGAACAAAATAAGGTCGTCAGTACTGAGGCAGCGGCTACTACCTCTACTATCCATTGGCAAAAGCCAAAAGAATGGTTCCCGGTTCCCAAGGAGTCCATCATCCCGCTCCCAACCGGCAAGCCGCAGGCCATCCCCGCGATACAGTTCGCCTTTGCCGAAGAATCGCCCACGGACAAAGAGATACGCCTAGGGCGCCTGGCCAAGATTAAAACGGAAGCCCAGCGTGCCTGGTCTGGGTATCGGGAATATGCATGGACTCATGACGAGCTCAAACCTGTTAGCAAAAAGTCCAAAGACCCCTTCTGCGGCTGGGCGGCAACGCTTGTCGACACCCTCGACACCCTGTGGATCATGGGCATGAAGGATGAGTTCGACGAGGCCGTCGAAGCGGTCCGCGACATTGACTTCACCACAACCCCCTACCGCGACGATATCCCCGTTTTCGAGACGATTATTCGGTACCTCGGTGGCATGGTGGGTGCCTACGACATGACAGGTGGCGACCCCAAGTACCGTATTCTTCTCGACAAAGCCGTCGAGCTTGCCGAGATTCTAATGGGTGTCTTCGACACGCCCAACCGCCTACCCATCCTCTACTACAACTGGAAGCCCTCCTACAACAAAAACCCGAGACGTGCATCCAGCCACTCTGGCGTCGCCGAGATAGGATCCATGACCATGGAATTCACCCGCCTAGCCCAACTGACTGGTGAAGATAAGTACTACGACGCCATCGCACGCATTGTCGACGCCCTCGAGGAACTTCAGAACCGAGAACACGGCACAGCTATCCCAGGTCTCTTCCCCGAGCATCTCGACGCCTCAGGGTGCAACCGAAGTGCACCGCTACCGCCCGGACCACAACACAACAGCCCCGGTACTCCGGAACAGGTCGTTGTCCCTCCACCTCCTAACACCGGATTCCGCCGCGGCCCTCAGGCCCGGAGGCGGGAACCGAGGCAGAAACGGGCTGCCACCCCGAACAATGGCCCCACTACGCGTGATCCAGAGGAATTTCCCCCGGGTTGGGAGTGTGTCCCGCAAAACTTGACAGTCGGCGGCTGGGGCGGCGGCTCGTTCAGTATGGGTGGTAACCAAGACTCGACCTACGAATACTTCCCCAAACAATACCTCATGCTCGGAGGACTTGAGCCCAAGTACCGCACCATGCATGAGAAAACCGCCGATGCTGTGAAAGAGTACCTCCTTTTCCGCCCTATGGCCGAGGGCGACCCGGACATTTTATTCTCCGCGAAGGCATACAGCAGTGATGGCACCACAAAGAAGATGACGTATGAGTTCGAGGTCACTCATTTGACCTGTTTTCTAGGTGGCATGTTCGGACTCGGTGGTAAGATCTTCAACCGACCAGAGGACGTCGAGATTGGGGAGAGGCTTACCGACGGTTGTGTGTGGGCGTATGAGAGTATGCCTGCCGGGGTGATGCCCGAGCACTCCTTCGTTGTGCCTTGCAAGGACCCTACGGACTGCCACTTTGACAAAACCACGTGGTACAGGGCAATTGACCCTACCAGTCAGGAAACGCGCGATCAGCAGATGGAAGATTACAAGGCCAACATGGCTAAGTGGAAGGTCAATGTGGAAAAGGCCAAGGCAGAGAATGCATTGGCTGAGGAACGCAGGCGTCTGGCGGCAGTCGCGCCTGCGAGGGCCAACGATGAAACAGAAGTCGTGGGTTCGACGAAAACCTCGCCCGTGGAACGTAGCACTCTCGAGACCCGCGATTTCCCATCATATGAGACTGCGCCGAAGCCCGGTGGAAAGCTTCAGGATATTATGGATGCCGCTTCCAACAACGTGATCACAGTTGCGGATCAGCAACCCCTAGACGAGATGCCTCTGCCCATCGAGCCGCTCCGTCCACTCACGCACCTAGAATACGTGGAAGACCGCATCAAGAAGGATCATATACCACCGGGCTTCTCCAATCTCAGGGACAAGCGTTACATTCTCAGGTAGGACTCTTTTTCACCCATCTCCAGCTTTTACCAAAATGATCTAACCTGTTCGCGCAACAGACCCGAAGCTATCGAGTCAGTCTGGTACATGTACCGCATCACGGGCGACCGCTCCTGGCAAGAGAAAGGCTGGCGTATGTTTGAAGCCGTTATCCGCGCGACGCGCACTGATGTGGCGCACACTGCCATTCGTGACGTGACCACAAAAGAGCCGGGGAATGAGGCCGACATGGAGGACAGCATGGAGAGTTTCTGGCTGGCTGAGACCCTCAAGTACTTTTACCTGCTGTTTGAGACGCCGGACGTGGTTTCGCTCGACGAATGGGTGTTGAATACTGAGGCGCATCCATTCCGGCGACCGAAGTAAAGGATGTCTTATTTGCTGGGTGAGAATTTACTGGGGGAGGACCATGGGAACGGGGGAGAAGTGCTGGTTTGCTCAGTCCTCTCTCCGCGGATCATTTACCGATGAAACGCATTGTGGTTTCTGGGTTTTGCATTGTGAGAAAGATGGGGTCGACACATCAATCATGGCTTCAGCAGGGCGTTTTAGGAGTGTCAGGTTTTTCTAAAAACCCGTATATATCGGTAGCACTTTCACGGACATATCTCGGCCCCGACACATAGTCAAATATCAATTTCGAATTGAGAAATACGCTGGTGGCAATGAAATGGGTGGACGCGAATTAAAATACCGGCCCCAAGCCAAAACTCCAATTCCATTTATGCGTGCTTGCTTGCTGCCTTGCTTCCACAAACTATATACTGACATGATCTTCACAGACACCCACGCAAGCTTAGTTAACTGACCCGTGCTTCCCCGTCCCAAAACCAGGTATCCATCCGGTCCCATCCCGTCCAACACCAATTCTTTCCATCCCTTACATATACCCGACCCCTCTGCCTACTCCAGCGCACATTCCATCCATAGTCCTTCTTCCCCACTGATTATATGCACAAAACGTCGGAGAAGGGGGGGGAGGGGAAGACAAACCCAAATACAAGAGGTCCCAAATAACATGTGAAAAAACACAAAAAGTAGGAAAACAAACAAAGCTATCCACCCATATTCGTTGATAGACATGACCGAACTTCTGGCAGCCGCAGCAATATGGGGCCACCAACCATCCTCAACAACCCGACCTCGTGATCGCGCGCGCCATGATGCAATGTTGCCGTTGCCCGTTGCCCGTTGCCGTATCCTTTCCCGTTCCAGATTCTGTCTTCCTCATCTTTCGTCTCTCGTTCCGGTCGCTGGTCTCATCTAAACAGAAAACGAGCCCAACCAAACAAAAAAAGAGAAAAAGAAATAGGGGAAAGGAAATCATGCAAGCCCAACCCGATTGACTAGACCCATTTTTCATCTTCATCAATCCATAATATGCTCCAACACCTGCATACTCAAAATCATGACTAATAACCCAATAGTCACGATAATCAGTAGTGTAAAGCTGAACCAACCCATCACCATTGCTGATGACCCGACCCCAGACAGCACGCTGCCATTGGCCAGATCTTGCGCGATGATACTGGCTGCTACCGATGCTGTGTGTTGCCAGAGAACGGAGACGAGGACGAAGATGGACGCGATGAAGATGATCGCCAGTGCGACTTGGCTGACGGGCCGGGAGGGGAAAGGCTTGACTTCGCGCTCCGAGCCTTCGCTGTCTTCTTCTTCGTGCCATCCGGGGAAGGTGGCGAGCAGAAGGAGACAGATGAAGGCGAAGATGATGGCGATGATCCTGTGGGCGGAGGTGTTAGTGATAAAGGGCTTGGGAGAAGCAGGCAGCCGAAGGAAGCAGGGAAAGTGGAAGCTTACAGAAGGTAAGGGAAAACAATCATGTCCTTAAACTGACTAGCCAGCCAAATCAAGTTCAACGGGTCTTGATCAACCGAGACTTCGTTGGCGAGTGTGGTCGCATTGTTGCTGCAGAGCCACGAGCCGCCGTCAGGGCTCACGCAAATGCCAAAATAACCGACACGGGCTTGGAGGCGAGCGCCGCCCACAATATTAGCGATCGCGTTGTTGACGTTGTAGTCGACCTGCGCCGTATCTGGTACTGCCGTATACCGCTCGTAGTAGAGAGAGAGCAAGAAGATATCGGGGATGAGGGGTGAGGAGGACGAGCAACCCGCAAGGAGGAGGGCTACGGGTGACTGGTTAGCAAATGGTCGTTCGCTGGGTAGCGGTTGCTAAGAAAACGCAGAAAACGGCTTACACAACAATATTATCGCCACCGCGATCAGGATCATCAATACATGGTGGTAGCCCAGGAATGGTACCCATCCTATCCAGTGCGTTAGTCGAGTTCAATTTCGATTGTCCCTGGGGGGAAGGGGGAATTGGACTTACGATACCACCCCAATTGGAACCTAGCCGGCATGGTAGGCGTGTGTTCGTGGTGTACCCCGTCCCACTACTTTCTTGACCTGTGTCGCGCGCAGTGCCGCTTGTGAAGCCCGCACCGGTCCTCTGCAGGACTGGCAGCGACGGCAAAAGTCAACGGTCGTTGGGCGCCCCTTCTCGAGTTTCTCTTTTCCAATTCTCCGGGCTCGTGGTATGGAATTGATCTCCGTCTCTTGTCCTAGGTCGACTCGGCAGGACAGGGTGGGAAGTTGCGACGGTAGTAGAGCGACTAGTCGGTTTGTGTTCCTCGTCAAGCCGCTGGAGGAGGCGAAAGAGGAAGGATGAGACAGCCGGTGAGAGAGAAGTCTAATGAGAGACACTGAGAAAGAGGTCGCCGCTGTGCAAGGACGGGCGAAAGCGTCAAGCTGCTTTGTCAAACCGACAGAACGAGGGGAAAGGGAGGTAAACGGGTGGGCAATACCACAACCAAATTGCTGCTGTCAATGCGCCAGCAGGTATGCGTGTATGCGTCTGTTGCTTTGGTTGCTAGGAATTGGTGTTGTCCTGAGCTGCGCAACGTCCAAAGCGTTTGTCAGTTTAAGCGTTGACGTGACGACGGGATGCAGCAGAAGCAGTGACAGTGGGAAGATTGTGTGATGCAGGAAGGGAAAGGGAGCGCCTGACCTTTCGCAACGAATGTCAAACCTCTCTCCAGCAGTAAAAAGCCGGTGGCTGGAGTCGTCTTTCTTGCACGGGTTAGGGTAAGATGATGTTTGTGAAAGTGTGAAGGAAGAAAACTGAAAAGGTCTGGGCAAAACTATTGCAGAGAGATCTGTCGAGTTGCGTTGCCCGCCATCCGATTTTCGAGGTGTGCGCATGCGAGTGGCTGCATCCTTGACGCCGTTGTCCCCCAACCACCCGACTTTTGTTTACTTGGCCCTCGTTGGCCAGGCACTCGCTCCATCCGTTGCGCTGGCGGTGGGGCTTGGCGGGATGGCCAGGGGTCCCGCGGGCACTGTGGGCCTTCAAGCAAGGGGAATCGCCAGGCCCAGCCCAATTGCCCCACCAAAGTGACGCACTGCCCACCTTCCCAGTCAGCTGTTTGTCGACATCCATCTCCAGGGCATCCGTTGGACATCAGTGCCGGAATATATTAACACAAGATGTCAAAAGGCGGAAATCAGAAGCCTCGAGGCTCAAGAACTTGGCGAGGCCAACGACAGTTTTAACGGCCAGGCAATGGCAGTGGCAATGGGGAGGGCAAAGGAGACTAGCAAAGGCAATCGCTTGACCATCACCCTCCATAGGCCCAGCCACCTCAAATCCAGGATGGACCCCCGTCCTGGGGGGCTCCCACTAGGCGCACGGGTCCGTGCGCTTACGTAAACCTGAAATAGCTTATATAATCTACAAAATGCATCAAACGCGGCATCGACCTTGTGCCCCTGAACCCCTGAATGCCACCACCACAGCCAACATATCGCCCACACCAGAGTCATGGCTACCTTCCCAGACAACTGCCTCCCTCCCGAAGGCTTTTTCGAGTCTCGACAGGCTTTATTCGAATCAATCAACGCGTACGCAAAGCCTCGAGGCTACGCTTTTACAACCCATAGGTCAACCAAGGAGAAGACCGGCCTTTCAACTGTCATATATGCTTGCGATCGAAGTCGTCAACCACCTTCGTCCCCAGAGCGAGACCGCCGGAGAAAAACGACTACCTGTATGACGAATTGCCCCTTTTCAGTCCTTGCCAAAGAGTCTAGCGAAGGCTGGACTCTAAAGCATCGTTGTGACGAATCGTCTCAACCACACTCTGCAAGGGTTCACTGAAGGTAAGGTAGCTAGGGTTGTGATTCGGTGAAGCCAAAAGGTTCACAACAAGATAATGATCTGGTCTCAATGTTCGTAGCAACTGGTAGCGAACAAGTTGTATTGCTTACTGGAGAACTCCCAGAGTCCTCTAGAACAAGTGACTATATACTATCTAGGAGAGAGAGTGTCCTAAGTACCTTTATACCTTAATTGTGGTGATCGTTCTACGATCTATCGATCACCTATTCTTGGCGTTTTAAGTGATCCTACGATCGTTCTATTGATCTACTGATCACTCCTATATTGGTTCCTGATTGGTTGCTGCTGACTGGTCTATATGCCTAGCTAATGTATTGGCTATTAGTCTGTGATACGATGCCCCTCCTCTAAGGCTTTCGTCTTAAAAGGCTATAGGTTCTTTATTAGTATATATTCTGTTTTTCCCTCCTATATCATATATACTCTTCGTCTAAAATGGTAGGTCAGGTGTCTAAGCGAAAGTCTATCTCCTCGACCCTCTGAGCTAACTATCTCCTAGCTATAATACTATTATCTGATAGTTTGTCTATTATATAGCCTTATTCCTCCTATTCGTCGTACGGCCTTAGTTCCTATGAGGTTTCCGTTGCCGACTTCTCTCGGTATACCGAATATATCTGTCTTAAGCTTCTAAACTATAATATTCTTAGTATTTCCCCTTTATAGCTTTATACTATTATAGCTTAATATTAAAAGCTAGAAGACGAACTTATAGCTATAGAGGAGTAGGTCCTTTAATTATAAAAGTAAAAGCAAATATAGTTTAAGAAGATAATATAAGCTATATTAAAGGGTATTAACTTAGTAAAGGAGTTAAAGTATATAGAACAGGAGGAGGTAAAGGTATTAGCTATTTTAGAACCTTCTACTAGCCCCTTTACTTTAGCTATTCCTTCTTCCTTAAATGTCCTCGACCCTTCCCTTCTTAAGTAAGTATTCTATTATCTTTTTATAAATAAAATGGTTATATAGTATAGTAGTAGTATATATACTATTCGTAGTACATTTACTATCCTTTCTTATAGGACAGTAAATATAGGCCTATATAAGGTTATAAGTTTAATCCCTACTATAACCCTTGTTTTCTTTTTCTTTACTAACTACTAATCCTAGTTCCTCTATATCTTTCGCCGACAGCTTTAACTAGTCTTTTCTAGATATATAGGGTAATCAGGGTTCTAGCGGTAGAAATCCTATAACTTCTCTAGGTAGTTGACCAAATTCTCCACTAGTTACTACGAGTTATCTTCAGGGCTAAAGTCTAGCCATTTAACCAAATACTCTAATTACCCTTTTATAATTCTTAAATCAAGGATCTCCTCTATATCCTACTCTTCTTCTTCGTCCTCTACTTCTATATCCTTATCGAGTTATAAGTTTTTAGGTACCGGTTCTAATAGTACTATATAAAAAACGTTTGTTCTTAGCTTTATAGTCGATAGGAGTATAAGGGCGTAGTTGTTCTCTGAAATCTTTTTGTTAATTTTAAACGGCCTAATCTTCCTAAAATCGAGTTTCTTACTAGGTCGTTTAGTTT